>NW_007726831.1:329069-368909 GCF_000696425.1 Galeopterus variegatus
AAAAAAAAAAAAAAAAAAAAAGCTAATGGAAGCTCAAAAGTTTGAAGGACTCATAGAAACAACATACCAACAACACAAAAGAATAAGAAGGTGAAACATCAAGGATTTGACATGTGCACTGGCCTGAAGCTGACCTCTGAGCCACTATCCTGTCCCTCCTTCCCCTTAACACTGACACATGCTCTCCCTTCCTTATCTCTCCTCTTTAGGGCCTGAGGTCAGATCTCCATCTGAACAGTCCTTTTCCTTCCATTCTAAAGAGCAAGTAAATCACACCAATGGTTCAGCACTCTGGTAGGCTCCCAGGGTGCGGTGGATTGAATGTCCCCCACAAACTCATTGAAGCTTAATTCCTGCTGTAACTATCCGAGGGTGGGAAATCCTATTATGATAATTGAAAGGTGGGGCCTTGAAGGGGTGATTAGATTGCAGGACCATGCTGTAGTGAATGGATTAGTAATGGTGGTCAGGGGTGTGGTTCTGAGGGCTTTAAAAGAAGAGTACGTGAGTCTTTCTCTCTCTCTCTCTCTCTCTCTCTGTCTCTCTCTCTGTCTCTCTCTCTGTGCTCTACCGTAATCTGCCATGTGAGACCCCTGAGTTGCTGTAAAGCCACCACCAAAGAAGACCTTCACCAGACGCGTTCCCTGGACTTTGGACTTCCAGACTCTGAAACTGTAAACAGTAAATTTTGTTTTCTTACAAAGTACCCATTTCCAAATATTTTGTTATAAGCAACAGAAATGGACTAATACCCTGGGTGTTGTCAACTGCTCACCTACAAGTCTACAGATATGTTTGCTTTGTTTCTTCACTTTAAATTTCTGAAGCTCAATGTAAGATGTGGGGAAAGGATATCCCTAGTTCGCTGCCTTTCCTGAACCCACATAGTCTGCCTCCTTCTTATCTCCCAAAGCAACAAGCTTCTGCTCAGATTTTCTCTGCCTCAAGTTTTCTTCTCTTCTGGAAGCAATTTCTGAGCACCAGCTCTCCTCTGGCTCTACCCAGCTCTTAACCAACTCAGCCAGTCTCTAACAAATAACTCAGATGCATGAATTGAAAAGCCATAATTATTCCACAATAAATATATTAAATAAATACACCACCCATATCACAGATTAAAGAATGATTAGAAGATGCTTCATGCCCTCAGAATAGATATATTTTTTAGGAAAAACGCCTAATGGGATTTAGGGCAGGACTTGGGGAAGCAGAAAAATGTGAAAAAGAGAGATGTGAGGCCACCAGACAACACATTTGCAGTTTTATAGTCTGAGAGTTCCTACAGCCAGAGCAGTTAAAGATTGTGAAACCTTAAAAGAAGCCTCTGAGATCATAGACACCCTTGCTTCACTCAAAGGGGTATGGAGGACCACAGCGTTTAGTAGATCCCCTCACAGATATGTAGACAGCAATCATGAAATATCTATATGCTTTCTATGTCCTTGCATCTTCCATAACAACTGTGTTCCTAGGACTTTAGGATTTTTGCAGACAGGTACAATACTAAGCAGAAAAATTGCTTGTTGCTGGGTATATTACATAGTTGCTAACTTTTCATTCTGCTGAGTAATTTTATTTTAAAAAAGAAAAGAAATAGGGGAAAAAATCCATCTACTGTGACCATCATTTCATTAAATAACCCCAGAGAAATAGACATTCATTTAAATTGCAGAAACGTAAACTGGCGTTGAGTCCCACTGGACGTCTGTATCCCACCTCAGTTCATCATCCAGTTGCTATGCATATGGGTTCACCTGAATACTAAGATGTGGGAAGAGTGGTTCTACCTCTATGGGCTCATCTCAATACCCAGTAAGAAATTATATTGACTGTCTCTGTCTGTTTCTGCCCAGATATGTCTTAGTTTGGGTTCTCAGAAGCAAAACCCAAGCCAAAGATTTGAATATAAGTAGTTTATTCAGGAGGTGATCCCAGGAAGCACTGGAAGGTGAGTGGCGAGGTAAGGCAGGGAAGGGAAAGAAGCAACTACAGCATGCACTGTGGGCAACTGGGCTCAACAGGGGAATTCCTGCTGGGGACTTCCAGGCAGCACCTCAGATACTTATTAACTCTCTATCACGTCAGATATTTATTGATCGTTTCCCTATCCATCATCGGTGGAGGACTGCTCCCAGGAGCATTAACTCCCTAGCACTATTGGCTTGCTCTTATCACTGGTGGTGTCTGCTCCTATAACCAGGGAAAATCCTCAAGCAGAGAGATGCAACTGTTTACGTAAGAGCACCCTGGCACAGATAGTGCTGGGGTGATATGACAAGGTACCAGCAGCATTTGCCACGCCAGCTTATTAAGCATTCTCAAGCATAGTGATCAACTAACTTCACATTAATATTGAGCCCATTCCTTTATCTAATGCTAGAATTAGGTGGAGAATTTACAGGTTTTAAAATAACAGCATTTCCTGGATTTCCTGGAGTTTCCAAAAGGCATTCCAGACACTTTGTGATCTCTTTTTTAGTAAGGACTTGACACATCCAGGAGAAAACAAGAGTAAGAGCTAAGGAGGCCTCTAGAGCACAGAAGGTGATGGAACTGATGTCTGTCAGCTTTTGCCTCCTCAAACAGTTAGATAATGGGAAAAGAAATATTTAGGACATGAGGGATTTAGGGACTGTCAGAAAGAGTTTGTCAAAAACAAACTGGTTAATGGAATGGCTTGCTATTTCAGGCATATCTATTTTCATCACATCAAAAGTTGAGTTTAGGGCCGGCCCGGTGGCGCACTGGATAAGTGCGCCGCTTGGGAAGCGCGGCGGCGCTCCCGCCTGAGGGTTCGGATCCCACATACAGACCGGTTCCCGCTCACTGGCTGGCGCGGGAGCAGCACCGAGGGTTGCAATCCCGTTGCCGGTCCCCGGTCCAGTACGGGGGCGACACTGAGGGTTGCGATCCGTTGCCGGACACGGAAAAAGATAAAAAAAAAAAAAAAGACAAAAAGTTGAGTTTATTTTGCCTTCCTAATAAGCTAAAATTAGTCACCACTGAATAAATCACAAAGGCTACTAGAACCTCTTCTCAGAAGCCTGCCAAGTTATGGTGTGTAAGGCTTTGTTGTTAGTGTTTTATTTTAACCTTGGATTTATATTTGGTTATAACATAGATTTAACCATGATGTCTCCTCATAAATATATCCATACAGATTAACCATGTAAAGACATAAGAAACAACAAGGTCAAGATTTGTTGGGCTGGATCCTGCAAGAAGATTTAGCTGTTCCTTTATCCCAAAGATATTTGCTAAACTTCTATAATATCTGGCTCTGTATATAGGCTCAAGATTCAAAGAAAAGGAAGATGTTTTCCTGCCTTCAAGGATGTCACGGTGTAATCTGGATACAACATGGAAAATGAGGAATTGGAGTACCATCTGTTGCCAATTCAAGCCAAGGTTTGGGAACCAGAAATCCACCTCAGCCATAGGAAAAGACAAGTCTCAGCATCCAAAGAAAGAGCTTGGATAAAGTCAGATAATAACAACATCAATGAGAGCACAGGATTGAGCCTAAAACTTGGCCAGAAATTAAGTCCCTGCTTTCACCAGTCTTCATTAACGTTTTTCTCCTGGAAGCCACTTTCCCTACTCAACAGACCCCAACTGTGGCAGGGACACCAGTACCACCATTTGGATCTGAAGTTACTCCTGTTACAGTCTCTGAAGCTTGTATGCATGAGGTGAGCCCTGTATACCCAATAACTTGTCCTCATGCTTGCTATGTTTATTCATCTTGTAGTACTGAATTTTTGCCTTAGTACCATATTGACATTGAGCACTCCCCTAAACCTCAGCCCACTGGACCACAACCCTAATTCCTTCCAGACATCTAAGTGCATCTGTGGAATAAATTATAAAGCATATGTACTTCACAGGGTATGGTTTTCCAAAGCCTTGCAGTTTCAAATATTGACCTTGCAGAGGACTGGAAATTTCCCTCAGGGTAAAAGTCTCTGTTGCAAGATAAGAATTGTGGCACAGCAGGTTGCTGGCTCAAAGACAGACTAGTTACTGATTGTTATGTAAAGATACTAAGAATTGTTATAGGAAGGAATGCTTGCTAAGATCAAATTGTTGTTGATAGGACACTTAATTGCCTTATTGGAATGTCATCTGGCTTGATTCACTGAAAGTTACCAGCCTATACTGTTAAACTATAACCCCACCTTTGTTCTCTTCCTGTAACTTCCTGTTCTGGAAAATAAATGCAGGAAGAGAACCCCAATTTGTTGTTAATTTCCCAAGGAAGGAATGCCTCTCTCTTGAGGGTTCCAGTGGGAGATTAACCACTTTAGGCCTCTCACTGCTCAGTAGAGATGGGCTTTGAGTAATCCTTTCATCTCCGTCACCCAGGGGAAGTGGGGTGACAAATCTGTGGGGGGCAAAGCAATGCAAAGCAACATGCATCCTTCTTCCCAAGACAAATAGATCATCTTGCCACATGTCTCCCTCTTCATCCCGCACAACCTCTTGCAGGGTTCCTGGATCCTATCCTGTTAATCATCTTGTCCCACACATAGATAACTCAATACCAGACATTGCCTATGACCCTGCTCCTGTGCCTCCATCTAACAAACAAGACATATCGGGATATCAGTACTGGCAAGAATAAGAATGACAACAGCTAACGTTTATTTACAACTAGTGCCAGGTACTGGATTATACACTATCTCATTTAATCCTCACTCTATAAGAAAAGTACTCTTATTATCCCCATTTTACAGAGGAGGAAATAACACTTAAAGAAGTTCAGGTGATGTAGTTTTTATAGGGAGTAACCACGTCTGGTTATGCTGAAGCACGCTGCGTCATGCTCTTAACTGCTAACCCCTACGATGCTGAGCCCTTTTTAGGCACCGTAGGTAGAGGTAGGAGTTATGTTAACCCCCTTGGGGATATGCTCTTTAGGAACTAGCAGTTCCCAGCTCCAGGCCCACAGGGCCCCTGCTTTCTACTTCATTCCAGAAGTCCATGTACTAGTGAAGCCCCAATAAGTCTCACAAAGGGCTCCATTGGTGTGTGATATTGGGCTTAATTTCCTGAATATTTCTTCCCAACTAGATAGGAAGTGCTCTTAGGCTATTAAAATATGAGGGCCTATTAATACATGAGAGATTAATGCAGTTGAGTACGGGAAGGGTAAGGCAGGTAGCTGCTACAGCTGTACCTCAGCAAGGAGAAAGATCTCCAGAAGAAAGTAAAAACATTTTCTCGTGAATTTGACTTCAGGACTGTCACCCACATACTTGAAATGATAATAACCAGAAGTGCTGAGTTTTGTATTTTCTGATAGCTCTTCTTATATTAGCAATTTTAACCAAACATCCAATATTGCTCCTGGAAATGTTTTAAGTTTAAGCCACAATATATGTATGAGCAGCTAACACATTGACAAGAACAAGTGCAAGGCTCACAATTCATGCTAGTATCATTTCTGCCACTTCCTCCCTAGTCACATAGTTGAAGTGACTCAGATTAGGTGGCATCTATGAAGTTGTGGCAGCTGCTAGCATGTTAAGGTTTTGGCAATAATACCATGTTATTATTTTGGAATTTTAGCTGCCGATCCACAGCATTATACACCCAAGGCAGGTCTCTCTGGACCACTGGCTACATGGCTTTGAGGCCTGGTGATAAGGCCTTCATGGGATTTACTGCTCTCAGGATTTCCCAGCACTGTTGTACAAGCTCCTCCATCTCAACTGCTCCATCTTAGTTTCTTACCTCTGGGTTTCACCAACAAATCAGATTTGGCACCATCCATTAAAGAATGACATACAAACAGAGACTCCATCTAAAAGCTGAGTGAAGAGCTTGGGTACTTCCCAGGGCCATGAATGGAATCATCAGACAAGAATTTATTCAAGGCTTCTCTTCCATCGATCTTTTGTTTTATTCTTAAGTTGTAACCATTTTTTTCTATTAAATAAATAGGTAGCATATGTTTACTAAAATCCTGATATTGATATATAAAACTCTAAATACAACTAATTCTTGAAAAGGGAAATTATATAGTTACCACTGATTATTCAGTTTAGGGTGATGTTACCCTAAAGTTTGCAGTTGTCTGTATGATAATATTCTGCTAATACTTCCCAGTTCCAGGTGTCTTCCAGTCTTTTATAGCAGCATCTAAGAAGATAAAAGCAACTCATCCTTCCCAGGACACATGGGGAAAACAGGGATACACAAAGTATACCATCATTAGATTTTGGAGCTGAGGGAAGTAGTGGGGAGTGAAATAAGCATTTGAAAATGAGAGCAAGAAAACTTGGCTTTGTGGTAGATACATACCCTCCACCTCTTTGCTACACACACACACACACACACACACACATGCACACATGCATGCACACACACTCTACAAAAAGTTGTCTAAGCAGACATTAGGATATAATCCTACCTTCTTATAGGAGTGCATCAAGAACAAAGCTATTTTCTCTGTGCTTACTTAGATGCACTGATGCCACTTAGAGATATTGTGGGGCAAAGCATTCCTAATAGATGCTTCAACTTATAATTTAGTAATATGAACTACATCTGTTGCTATTGTGCTTTCCTATCTCTGCTAATCCTTAACACCAAGCAAATTAAAAGCATTAAATGCAGTACTCAGATCACCCTTCCACTCTTGAAATTGCTAACAGCAAAAGTGAATACATTTAGTTTTTAATTGTTCAAATCTTTTTTTTAAATGTGACTTCCACATCATTTTCCCCTCATCATATTATGGATACATGATACATGTAAATACACACGTATATATTCACCCATTTGGGATGTTTTTTATGACCTGCTGCAGGTGGGCAAATGAGACCCTGGAGGCCAGAGAGAACTCTCAGACCAATGAGTGTGGGTGCTGGCAAAGTGCACGAAATGGTGAGGAACACAAACAGCATCTGCTACAGCAAACGTTTGCCTCTGTGTGTATTTCAGTATGTCCTAGCACGTGTGTTTTAGTATAGCTCTGTGAGTAAAAATGCTTCTGTAAATGTGGGACAAGTCACTCTGTACCATAGACAAAAGAGTAGGCCAACAGTGAAATGAAAAAGACTCTCCAAATAGCAAGAGAAAAACCTAACAAAAAGAAAAACAGAGTAACTAAATTGTACATGCATACCAGATGTTGACTTTAAAATGCCACAATGATAAAATGCTTCTGCAATAGACAGAAATAGTATTAGTTCATTCCAACCATGAAAATTATGAAGAAAAACACATGCCAGAGTCACCTAGAAGTGAGAGTTCTCTGGATTTTGAATATCTCACATGTTTCGAAATTAATCCACAAAAAAATGGTAGGCTAAAGCAATGTCAGAGCAATTGGGAAGCCCAACAATTTTATGAAGAGGCATGAATTTCCAGAGACTGATATAAAAGTTTGCAGTAGATAATATTTAGGTGGAGAAGGCAGTTCACTGGCTGCTCCAGAAATAGGCATGTGGCTCAATAAAAGAGTCATCTGCCATTAGATGAGACTGAACAAAGAGCTTGTACTAGATTGAAGAAATGGCCACAAATCTCCCTCTCCTCATCACCACAGCCTTGCAATCAATGTGCCTTTTTAACTCTGCCCATTAAAGGACAGAATCTAGTTCTCCAACATTAGAATCTGGGTTGGTTCTCTTGACTTGGCCAATGGGATAGAAGCTTACTTAACACAAGCAGAATCCTGCAGGATGAAGAGCAGCACAGAACCCAGTTTCCATCCCCTTTGTGTCCCGTCCCCAAACTGCTGGCAGAGTGTCAGATGGGAGACATGTGAGTATGACCAAAGCCCGAGAAACGTGCTGAGCCTGACTCAGACCAGATGAACTGCCTGGCAGATGGTGCTGGTTATAAGTCACTAATACTTAGAGTAGGCTTGACATGCAGCACATGCATACTGTCTTAAGACCCTGATAGGCCTTCAGTGTCAACATGCATTTCATGCTTTACAAATAAATATTTATTGATTTCTTGCTCTGGCCTGCCACTGTTGTAGATTTAGAGATTATATAAATGATAAAAAGAGACAAAGTATTTATTGTCATGGAATTTGCACTCTGATGTGAAGAAACATCTAAGCAAATAATAAAATAAACAGAATATGCCAGGTGGTGTAAGCATTGAGAAGGAACATAAAAAGAGGTGAGGGGGTTACCTAGTGACAGAGGTCAGGGCACTGTTTCAGGTAAGAGTCAGGAAGAGCTCTCTGTGGCCCTGACATTTGTTCTGGCCTCCAGTTACCTCTCCACTCCATCTCCCACCTCTCTCCTTGTAGCTCACTTCATTCAAGTCACATTGGCCTTCTCCTTTAACCCAGGGACTTTGCACTCGCTTTTTCATGTACTTCACTCCTGGGGTATCTGCAAGAAGAGTCTCTGAGAGGAAGGAACAGTGAGTGGGTTTCTTTTACCTGAGTATTGGGAAACTGGGGGAGGAAAGATACTAAAAATTTTTATTGTTCTCTAGAGTCTAAGCTAAAATGAACTGGCAAGGAGGTGGGAGTGGGGGTAATTCCACTGACAGGCTTAACTCTGGAGGAAAGATAGAACAGCATCCACCTGGTCATACAGGGAATAAAGATGTCACAAAATGACATTTTCTAATGTGAGTATATGAATGCTTTCAGTGCACCAAGATTCTTAGAATAAAAGCATCTTGAGAGGTGAGCCAAGACCCTTGCGGCACTAGGGCCTAGTCTAAGGCCCAGAGGGAAGGGCCCATATCCCGGCAGCCACCAAGTTGAGCCATGACCCATGTGGCACTTGGGCTCAGTCTAAGGCCCTGGGGGTAATGGAAGCACACACAGGCCAGCAGTTGCTGAGGCAAGCTGAGACTAGACCCTTGTGGCACCTCACAGGAGTCCAGTCTAAGGCCTTTGAGGGGAAGGTAAGCACACACAGTCCAGTAGGAGCCAAATTGACCTGAGTCCTGCACAGCACCAGGAGCTCAGTCTACAGCAACAGAAAGCTAGAACAGGAGCCAAGGTGGTGTAATATAGATATCTCCCCTGCTTCTGTCACAACAAGGACACTTCACCACCACAGTAGCAGCCAGAGCCACTCTACAGGCAACTTGCCACTCACTTGACTACATTGATATAAGAAGAGTCACCAGTAGAGCCTGCAAATAGAGGAGGAAATCCTCTAGCCAACCCCATAGAAACAGTAGAAGCAAGTTCTCTACTAGATGACCAAACATCAATGAAAAAAATACTAGTACTACAAACAAACAAGAAGATATGACACAACCAAAGGAATACAGTAGTGCTCTAATTCCAGACCCCATAGAACAGGGAATCCTTGAAATGTCTAAAAAGAATTCCAAGCAATGATCATAAGAAAGCTTGAAGAAATAAAAGAAGATTCAATTAAAGAACACAAGGAAACAAGAAAAAGTATCCAGAATGTGAAGGAGGAAACTTAAAAACAGATTAATACCTTGAAAAAGAATGTAATAGAACTCCTAGAAATGAGAGATTCACTCACTGAAATAAAAAACACAACAGAGAGATTATGCAGCAGGCTACAGCAAGCAGAAGAAAGAATTTCAGATCTCAAAGATGGTCTCTTCAAAATAATCCAGGCAGACAAAAAAAAAAAAAAAAAAGAAGGAAAAATAATTAAAAATGATGAGGAAAGTCTAAGAGAGATAGCAGACAACATCAAGAGCTCTAACATCCAAATTGTGGGTATTCCAGAAGGGGAGGAGAATGGAAAAGGTATTGAAAATCTATTCAAGGAAATAATAACAGAAAACATCCCAGCGGAAGGAGAGATGCAGACCTTCAGATCCAGGAAAGTCAAAGGTCCCAAAACAGATTCAATCCAAAAAGATCCTCTCCAAGACACATTATAGTCAAATTTGCAAAGCTCAAAGACGAGAAGAGAATTCTAAAGGCAGCAAGAGAAAAGCGTCAAGTCACCTATAAGGGAACCCCCATCAGACTAACAGCAGACTTCTCAACAGAAACCCTACAAGCCAAAAGAAAGTGGAATGATATATTCAACACACTAAAAGAAAAAAAAAAAATTGCCAGCCAAGAATTCTTTACCCAGCAAGCCTCTCCTTTGGAAATGAGGGAGAAATAGTGTATTTTCATGACAAAAAAGAATTGTGCACATTCACCTCCACATGAACAACCCTGCAAGAATTACATAAGGGAGTCCTGCATCTGGAATCTGAAAATGAACGTCACTATCACGGATACACAAGAAAGAGCAAAACCTGCTGTTAAAAGAAAAATGCCAGTGAGAAAGAGCAAGAAGCTAAATCATGCCACTTCAAATATCCAACTAACATTGAAGAAGAGAAATAAACGGGGAAGTAAGGATGAAAAGATATTTAAAATATCTATACAAAAAGCAATTAAAGGACAGGAATTAAACAAGACCTGTCAATAACCACCCTAAATGTGAATGGTTAAACTCCCCATTCAAAAGGCACAGATTGACTGATTGGATTAAATAGCTAGACCCAAGTATATGCTGTCTTCAAGAGACCAATCTCGCATATGGAGACACACACAGACTAAAAGTGAAGGGATGGAAAAAGATATACCATGTAAATGGAAACCCCAAATGAGCAGTATTATATCAGATAAAATAGACTTAAAACCAAAAAACATAAAAAGAGACAAAGAAGGCCACTATATAATGATAAAAGAATCTATCCAGCCAGAAACCATAATAATCATAAATAAATATGCACCCAATACTGGAGTACCCAGATATATAAAGCAAACACTCTTAGACCTAAAGAAAGAAAAAGGCCCAAATAAGTTAGTAGTAGGTGATATGAACACCCCTCAGTACAGGACAGATTTTCAGGCAATGAATCAACAAAGACAGACAGGAATTAAACCACATGTTAGACCAACTGGACCTTGTGGATATATACAAAACATTTCACCCAACAGCTAGAGAATATACTTTCTTCTCATCAGCACATGGAACATTCTCCAGAATAGACCACATATTAGGTTGAACCTAGTCTGAACAAATTTTTAAAAAAATGCAATCATTCCAAGTATCTTTTCAGACTGCAGTGGACTAAAACTGGAAATTAATAACAAGCAAAACTCTGGAAACTATAAAAACACATGGAAACTAAACAATAGGCTTCGGAATGACCTATGGGTCCAAGAAGAAACTAAACAGGAAATCAAAAAATTTACTGAAACAAATGAATATAAAGACACATCATACCAAAACATGTGCAATACAGCAAAAGCACTACTAAGAGGCAAATTTATTGCGGTAAATACTTACATCAAAAGAATGAAGAGACTTCAAATAAGTGACCTAACACTATGCTTCAAAGAACTTGAAAAACATCAACAATCCAATACTAAATATAATAGGCAGAAGGAAATAATTAAGATCAGAGCAGAACTAAATGAAATAGAGAACCAGGAAATGATAGAAAAGATCAACAAAACAAAAATTTGTTTTTTTGAGAAGAAAAATAAAATACACAAACCATTAGATAGGTTAACAAAAAAAAAGAAGAGAGAATACCCAAATAACAAAAATCAGGACTGAAAGAGGAGACATTACAACTGATACCACAGAAATACGAATAATCATTAGAGATTATTATAAACAACTGTATGACAACAAATGTAAAAACCTGGAAGATACGGATAAGTTTTGGGACAGATACAAACTACCCAGACTGAACCAAAAAGAGGTAGAAAACCTGAACAGCCCAATAACAAGCAACGAGACTGAAGCAGTAATCAGAAATCTTCCAGCGAAGAAAAGCCAAGTTCCAGATGGCTATGCAGCTGAATTCTATCAAACTTTTAAAGTGGAGTTAATACCAATTCTCCTCAAATTATTCCAAAAAATTGGAATAGCAGCCATTCTCCCAAACTCATTCTATGAAGACAACATAACTCTGATACCAAAACCAGATAAAGACACAACAAAAAAAGAGAATTACAGGCCAATATCCTTGATGAACACAGATGCAAAAAACATCAGGAAATATTAGCAATCAGAATACAGTAACACATTAAAAAATTATATGCCATGATCAAGTGGGACTCATCCCAGGGATGCAAGGATGGTTCAGCATATGTAAGTCAATTAATGTGATACATCACATCAACAAACTGAAGGACAAAAACCGCATGATTATCTTAATAGATGCTGAAAAAGCATTTGACAAAATTCACCATCCCTTCATGGTAAAGTCTCTCAACAGATTAGGTATAGAAGGAAAGTATCTCAACACAATAAAAGTCATCAATGACAAGTCCACCACCAGTATCATTCTGAATGGGGAAAAACTGAAGGCTTTTCCCTTAAACAACAGGAACCAGACAAGGGTGCCCATTCCCACCACTTCTATTTAACATAGTACTGGAGGTACCAGCCAGAGCAATCAGGCAAGAGAAAGAAAGAAAAGGCATCCAAATTGGAAAAGATGAAGTCAAACTGTCCCTGTCTGCAGATGACATGATACCATATATAGAAAAACCTAGTCTCTATCAAAAAACTCCTAGAGCTGGTTAATAACTTCAGTAACATTGCAGGATACAAAATAAATGCCCCAAATCAGTTGCATTTATATTCTCTAATAACGAGCTAACAGAAAATGAAATCAAGAAAGTAAGCCCATTTACAACAGTCATAAAAAAATAAAATACCTAGGAATCAACTTAACTAAGGAGGTGAAAGATCTCTACAATGAGAACTACAAAGCACTACTGAAAGAAATTAAAGAAGACACCAAAAGGTGGAAAGACATTCCATGCTTTTGGATTGGAAGAATTAGCATTGTGAAAATGTTTATATACCCCAAAGCGATCTACAGATTCAATGCAATCCCCATCAAAATACCAATGACATCCTCCACAGAAATGGAAAAAAACAATCTTAACATTAATATGGAACAACAAAAGACCCCAAATAGCCAAAGCAATCCTGACCAATAAATAAATAAATAAATAAATAATAAATAAAGCGGGAGGCATGACACTACCTGTCTTCAAATTATACTACAAAGGTATACTAACCAAAATATCATGGTACTGGCATAAAAATAGATACTCAGACCAGAGGCACAGAATAGAGAACCCAGAAATCACTTCTCAGACTTACAGCCATCTGATATTTGACAAAGGCAACAAAAACCTATATTGGGGAAAACACTGGCTCTTCAATAAGTGGTGCTGGGAATATTGTATATCCATATACAGAAGAATGAAACAAAAGATCAATTTTTAAATTAAATCTGGAGAAAATCTGCTATTTATTATAGATGTTCTTACCCAATTCATTAAACATTTACACAATAACTTAAAAGATTCTCCAGGAAATTCACAGGAAAAAAATAAGATCAGAAGCAATTGGTTTGTACCAGTCATGCAAAACATTTTTTTTCCCATTTATGACTCAAGTCTCAAACAGGAGATGTTTATGTTAGAATACTACAAATGACTTTCTTATTTTTCTTGTTTAGCTCTCCTCTCTAATTGAAACAAGAAGGTGCTTGTCAAATACTTTGTAGAATTGCAGCCTTCTGGATATTTTATTATATTTCTCTACAAGCATGAGTCACATGCTACCAGCTTCAGAAAAGACATCTGCAAAAGTTGGTAACATATAAACAGGTTAATAAAATAAACTACCAAGAATGGGGATACATAATTTGTAAACCTAAGCAGTTTTTTTTTTTTTTTGGAAAAAAGTTTTAAAGATCACTTTTCATATACAATTGTGATAGATAATATTCATTTCTCAATTTAAATATTAATATAATGAAATAAATTTGACAAATAAATACACAGATATGCAAACATTGGCAGGCATATATACAGAAGGCATATGTGACTTATGTTCTCATAACATAAGCTGATGATTTAAAAATTGAATATTTAGAATATGGTGCAGTATATTTTAACTGTGACATTAACTTTTTAAAATCTATTAAGTTATTTTCTATGGCAATAAGATCAACTCCTCCAACCAACACTATAACTTCTTCTCCCTCTCCATATGCTTTTCTTTTTAAAAAAAATTTTTTTGCCTGCTTATCCAATAACATTAAGATGATCACATTACCAGGTGTTGATCATTTATAATTTAAGAGAAATATCATTATATCCCATAGTGGAAACATAGATTTTAGTTTTCTCAAATGAGAACCTAGAGCTATGAAGATCTGAAATAAAATTGAGTGAGTCATTAATCATAACAGCCAACATCTCCACTTCCTTCTGTTTATTACTTATCTCATGAATGCTGGCTAGGGACAATTAGTGTCCTATATTAGGCACTGATTCAGATCTTACATGGCATTCTGTAAACACTGCAGTCTTATCCCTTTTACGTCCCTGATCATCCAGTTAAATCATCTGCTACAAATTGCTGCTTAATTTCAGGATATGTTTTCTTACAAGCAAGGTGAACTATTAAATGGGCCATTTAAATTTTCATATTCTCCCTCAAACATTAATCATTTACTAAGAATTGCTTGAGGGGATATAAACATTCAGGGACTCCCCCCACCCCCCACCCCAGTTTCTGTTAACCTCTAATCTACTTCTGTCTCTGAATTTTTTTTTCTTTATAACTTATCTTTTTAATTGACTCATGATAATAGTATGTAATTTTGGAGGAAAATATGATATTTTGGCTCAATTGTACAGTGTACAATGATGATATCAGGTTATTTAGCATATTCATCACCTCAAACATTTGTCACCTCTTAGTATTGGGATTATTCAATATCCTCTCAACTAAGTACATGAAATTATACAGTAATTTGTTGTTGACTGTAGTCTCCCTATATTGCCATAGCACACTACATCTTATTCTTTCTATCTCTCTACAATTTTGCATCCATTGACAGCCCTCCCCCTTGCTCCTCTTCCTCCTTCCCCTGGGAGTCACTATTCGACTCTCTACTTATGTGACATCAACATTTTTAGCTTCTACATATGAGTGAGAACATGTGATATTTCTCTTTCTGTGCCTGGTTTATTTCACTTAACAGATTTTTCCCCAAGGTCATCTATGATACTGTAAATGGCAGGATTTCATTCTGTTTTATGGCTAAGTAATATTCCATTGTGTACGTGTACCACATTTTTTTAACCCAATCATCCACAGATGAGCATTTAGGTTGGTTTCAAATTTGGGTTATTGCAAATAGAGCCATGATAAACCTGGGAGTGCAGGTATCCCTTCAAACTTGTTGGTTTCCTTTCCTTTGGATATATAGCAAATTGGATTATTGGGTCATATGGTTGTTCTAGCTGTAGTTGCTTGAGAAACCTCCATACTGTTTCAAATAATGGTTGTACTAATTTATAATCCCACCAACAATGTAAAAGAGTTCCCCTTTTCTGCATCCTTGCTGGCATTTGTTATTTTATGTCATTTTTATAGTAGCCATTCTAACCAGGGTGAGATGATACCTCATTATGGCTGTAATTTGCATTTCTCTGATGACTAGTGACATTGAGCATTTTTTCATATACCTTTTGGCCAATTGTATGCCTTCTTTTGAGAAATGTCTATTGTGCTCATTAGCCCATTTTTAAATCAGATTATTTTTTGCAATTGAGTTGTTAGAGTTATTTGTATGTTGTGGATATTATTCCTTTGTCAATGCATAGTTTGTAAACATTTTTCCCATACTGTATGTTGTCTTCTTGCTCTCTTGATTGTTTTCTCTGCTATGCAGAAGCTTTTCAGTTTAATATAATCCCATTAGTTTATTTTTGTATTTATTGCATGTGCTTTAGAAGTCTTATTCATAAAATCTTGGCCCAGTCCTATATTATGAAGAGTTTTCTCTTTGTTTCCCTCCAGAAGTTTGTAGATTCAGGCATTACATGTAAGTCTCCAGTCCATTCTGAATTGGTTTTGGTATATGGTGAGATATAGGGGTCCAATTTCATTCTTCTGCATATAAGATATCCATTGTTCCCAGCACCATTTATTGGAGAGACTGTCCTTTTCCCAATGTATGTTTTTGGCTCCTTTGTCAAAAATTTGTTGGCCATATGTACATGGCTTTACTTCTGAATTCTCTATTCTGTTCCATTGGTCTATGTATCTGTTTTTGTGCCAGTACCATGCTGTTTTGATAGCCATAGCTTTATAGTATATTTTGAAGTCAGGGAGTGTGATGCCCCCTGCTTTGTTCTTTTTGCTAAAGATTGCTTTGGCTATTGGGGATCTTTTGTAGTTCCATATAAATTTTTGAATTTTTTTTTTCTGTTTCTGTGAAGTATGTCATTGGTATATTGATGGGGATTGCACCGAATCTGTAGATTGTGTTGAGTAGTATGGTCATTTTGACAATATTGATTCTTCCAATCCATGAGCACAGGATGTCTTTCCATTTTTTTTCTGTCTTCTTTAAATTCTTTAATCAGTGTTTTATAGTTTTTATTGTAGAGATCTTTCACCTCCTTGTTTAAATTTATTCCTAGGTATTTTATTTTTATCTGTTGCTATTGTAAATAGGAGTGCTTTCTTGATTTCCTTTTCTGCTAGTTCATTGTTGGTGTACAGAAATGCTACTGATTTTTGCATGTTGATTTTGTTTCCTGCAACATTACTCAATTTGTCGATTAGCTTTAAAAGTTTTTTGGTAGTGTCTTTAGGTTTCTCTCTATATAAGATCATATCATCTGCAAACAGGAACAGTTTTACTTCCTCCTTTCCAATTTGGATGCCCTTTTTTTCTGTTGCCTAATTGCTCTATCCAGGACTTCCAGTATTACGTTGAATAATAGTGGTGAGAGGGGGTCTGGTTCTGGGCTAGGGTGAGGATCAAGGTGGGGGCAAAAAATAAAAAGTAAAATTAAAAAAAAAATTGGTGAGTGGGCATCCTTTTTTATTCCAGTTCAATATGATATTAGCTGTAGTTTTGTCATATATAGCCTGTATTGTACTAAGATGCTTACCTTTTATACCTAATGCTTACCTTTTATACCTAATGAATTGAGAGTTTTTATCATGAAAGGATGTTGAATTTTATCGAATGCATCTATCAAGATGATCATATTTTTTTTCTTTCATTCTGTTGATGTGATGTACTACATTTATTGATTGCATATGTTGAACCATCCTTGCATCACTCTGATATGTCCCACTTGACCATGACGAATCATCTTTTTGATGTGACATTGGATTTGCTTTGCTAGCATTTTACTGATTATTTTTTGCATCTGTGTCCATCAGTAATATTGACCTGTAGTTTTCTTTTTTGTTGTGTCCTGGCCTGGTTTGGGTATCAGGGTAATGCTGGCCTCATAAAATAAGTTTGAAAGAATTCCATCCACCTCAATTTTTTGAAATAGTTTAAAAAATATTGGTATTATTTCCTCTTTAAATGTTTGGTGTAATTCAGCAGTAGAGCCATCTGGTCCTGAGCCTTTCTTTGTTGGAAGACTTTTTGTTACTGATTCTATCTCATTACTTGTTATTGTTCTATTTAAGTTCTCTATTTCTTCTTGTTCCAGTCTTGGTAAGTCATATGTGTCTAGGAATTTATCCACTTCCACTAGGATTTTAAATTTATTGGCATATAATTGTTCACAATTGTCTCTAATGATCTTTTGTATTTTGGAGATATCAGTTATAATTTCACCTTTTGCATTTCTGATTTTATTTATTTGGGTCTTTTCTCTTTTTTTCTTGTTAGTCTGCCTAATGGTTTGTTGAATTTGTTTATCTTTTTAAAAAGAGCATGTTGTTTAATTTCCATGTGTTTGTGTAGCTTTGAAAATTCTTCTTATTGATTTCTAGTTTTATTTCATTATGGTCAGAAATAAATTCTTGATACAAATTGGGTTTTTGTAAAACTTGTTGAGACTAGTTTTTTGGCACAGCATGTGGTCATTCTTGGAGAATGTTGCATGTGCTGATGAAAATAATGTGTATTCTGCAGTGGTTGGATAAATTGTACTGTAAATGTCTGTTAGGTTCATCTGGTCTGTAGAGCCATTTAAGTCAGATATTTCTTTGCTGATTTTCTGCCTCGATGATCTGTCCAATGTCAAGAGTGGGTGTTAAAGTCCCAAACTACTCTTGTGTTGGTGCCTATCTCTCCCTTTAGATCTGATAAGACTTGCTCTATATGTCTGGATGCTCTGGTGTTAGGTGCATATATATTTATAATTATTATGTCCTCTTGGTGCACCAATCCCTTTATCATTAAATAAAGCCCTTTCTCATCTTTTAGGACAGAATTTAAAGTCTGTTTTCTCTGACATAAGTATAGCTACTCCTGCTCACTTTTGTTTTCCATTTTCATGGAATATATTTTTCCATCCCTTCGCTTTCAGTCTACGTTTACCTTTGTAGGTAAGGTATGTTTCCTGTAGGCAGTATATGGATAGGTCAAGTTTATTTTTCATTCGTTCATTTTTTTATTCCATTCAGCCAGTCTATATCTTTTAATTGGGGAATTTAATTCATTTACATTCAAGGTTAATATTGCTATATAAGGTTTTACTCCTGTCCTTTTGTTGGCTATTTTCTCATTGTTTTGCATATGCTTTGTTCCTTTCATTCTGGATTTTTGTTTATCGTTGTGGTTTGGTGGCATTCTGTATTGATAAGGTTTGATTCTTTCTCTTTCTCTTTTGTGCATCTAGTCTACCAGTAAGTTTTATATTTTCAGGTGTTTTCATGATGGTTGTTATTGTTCTTTCTCTCTTAGATGTAGGACTACCTTGAGAATTTCTTGTAAGACTGAACTGTTGGTGATGAATTCCCTTAATCTTTGCTTGTATGAGAAACTTTATTTTTCCTTCATTTCTGAAGGATAGCTTCGCTGGATATAATATTCTTGGTCAGCAACGTTTTGTTTTGTTTTTTTTTCCCCCGTACTTTGAATATATCATCTCATTCTCTCCTAGCTTGTTCAGTTTCTTCTGAGAAGTCTGCTGTTAGTCTAATTGGGATTTCCTTACAAGTGACTTGATGTTTTTTGCCTTTCTGTTTTGAGAATTTTCTGTCTTTTTTAGGCAGTTGACTACAATGTGCCTGGGAGAGGATCTTTTGTGTTTAATCTGTTTGTGGACCTCTGTGCTTCCTGAACTTAGATGTTTATATCTTTCCCATGGCTGGGGAAGTTTTCAGCTATTATTTCATTAAATTTGTTTTCAATACCTTATGAATTCTTCTCCTTCTGGAATTCCCATTATTCAATATTTGTCTTCTTAATAATTTCTCATAAATATTTTATTTTATGCTCATTTTTTAATTCTTTTTTTCTTTCTTGCTTTTTTTTTTCCCATCTTCCTGGGTTCTTTCAAAACAATTCTCTACAGGATCAGAAATTCTTTCTTCTGCATGATCTAGCCTGTTGTTGAGACTCTCAGATATATTTTTTATAACTTTCAATTAATTCTTCAATTCCAAGATTTCTGTTTCTTTTTTTTTTTAATGATAGCTATCTCTTTGCTAAATTTCTTATTCAAATTATGGCTTTTTCTCTGATTTCATTGAATTGTTTGTATTCTCCTGTATCTCAGTGAGTTTCCTTAAGAGTATTAATTTAAATTCCTTTTCCAGCAACTTGACAATTTCTGATTCTTTGGGATCAGTTATTGGAGCATTACGTTGTTTCTCTGGTGGTGTCATGTTTTCTTCTTTTTTCATGTTTCTTATTTCCTTGCATTGACATCTGTGCATCAGGTGGAACAGTTACTTCTTTGAATTTTGTAGAGTGGCTTGCTTGGGGAATGGCTGTCACCTCAAATGTGTCTTTACATGTCAGTTGGGGAGAGTAAAATGGCTTTGTTCCAGATAAGTACAGTAGTGTAGACTCTGTGAAGGTTCCTCATCTGTAATCCACTTTTTCTATGTCTGCATGTGCCTCAGCAGCCTATGCTTGGGTCTTTTGTGGTGACAGTGGCACAGTTTTGTCAAGAGTGGATTTGATGTGTTGATTCTTTGGCTGGGGGTGTGTGGATGCTACCTGTGGCTCAGTCATCTCAGGAGCTGACTCATTGAGGGTGGAATCACTGGGTAATTTTCAGGCTAGTGGTGTGGGAGTGTGGCATTTCAGGGATCCCAGAGCTGGTTCACTATTGGCAGGGTCACGATGCTGACTCTCTTACAGGGTGCTGGCCCATGAAGGACATGTCAGCCCGGTTGTTTCTCACTCAGATGCTTGTGTGTGGAATGGCCCAAAGACTCAGGGGTAGGTCCATCAGAGCATGACATCTGGGCTATTGCTCTGAGTCAGGGCATAGGCACATTTTGGCTCAGCTAGTTGGGTGTGGGTCTTCCAGAAACCAGTTCACTGAACCACTTCTCAGGGTCAGGTGTAAAGTTATGCTTCCTTCAATGGTTAGGAAGAGGGTCTGACAAGGATACGGCTGCTGAGCCATTTCTCAGGTGGTGGTCAAGGCCTCTAGGTGGGCCTGCAGAGAAGGGCCCCTGATAGCCACTTCTCAGGCACTGAGCAAGGCCTCTAGGCTGAACTGTTGAAGGTAAAATTGCTTGGATGCTCCTCTGGGAGAGCACAGATGCACTTTAGTTCAGTAGGCCCAGGGGTGTATTAATCAGTGTAGGGACCAGTGAGCTGTTTTTCCAGGTTGAGAACTTGGGCACACAGAACTCAGCCCTCTGAGCGGAGAGCAGAGGAGCGGGAGAAGGATCTGTCTATCTGATCTCTGGCTGGAGACATGGGGGTACATCAGTTAAGTAAGCCTGGGATTTGTTTCCCAGACATTATGGACTAGAGTCACGGCCACTCCTGGGTCCAGGCTTCAAGTCATGGGGATCAGGATATTGTAGCTTCTCCTATAAGGGAGCTTGCTACTGGTCCTCAGAGGAGGGTGTGCTCCAAAAGTGGCTTTGGTTTCAAAATGGCACCATACTGCATAGGTTTGGGTCATGAGGATGGGTGGGGGAGTACAGAGTACATGCTTCTGTTCTGGAGAAATGTACTACATGTATTCTAGGCAGCTCTGGGCTTACAAGGACTGTGGAATACTCCTGCAATAGGACCTGCAGGCCTCTGCAGTGAGGATGGGTGTTGGTATGGACCCTATTCCTACATTTCCTGCATGAGCGAATGTCTTTCCTGTGCCAATCCCGGTTTCAGAGACATGATGGCTGAGGCCGTGTGCCTGTTTGTCCTCTCTATGCTGCCATCCTGGGTTTTTGTGCTCCACAGGGATCTCATCAGTCTCCTGCTGCACTCCTGTGCTCTTCGACAGATACTCCCACTAATATTTTGCTATTAGTTGTTCTGATCCTTTTCTGTGAGAGGAATGTGCCCTGGGTACTTCTAGTTCACCATTTTGCCCCACCATGTTTCCTTGGTTCTAAGAGACATGACAAACCATCTCTTCTTCCTCTGGACATTGTACTATGCAGATTGCTGCAGCTACCAATATCAAAAGGTAGCCAACTTTTTAGAATGAAAATAAGAGAGTTTGAGAAAGTGGGTTGCTGACGACATCACGGAGCTATTTAAATGCTTAACTCTGAAACTCTCCCTTATCTCTGAGCTTTGTTATATTTGAGATAATGCATTTACTTATCTTTTAATACAGTGTGAGGTGAAGATTCTGCCACTTGTGGATGAAAACATACTATCTGATAGAACGGGATGTAAAATTTTTTGTCTCATTCGGCTTCCATAAGTGAAGGCAGTTCTTTGTGGCTCTTGGCTCAATATTAGGTAAGATTAGTCATTAACAAGGAGATAATTTGAGGTTGAGTTTGCAGAAAAAAATTGTATTTAAAAATTAATGTGATCAATTCTTCAATTTTCATTAATTAGTAATCAGCAAACAGTATTGCCAAGGCTACGCTGTCATTTGTCATCCTGAAAACCATAAAGGTATTTCCAGTTGAAGAAATCATGTGAATAAGACATAACATAACCATATTTCTTCAATATGCCCACTTGATATCATTAAACGAAACAATCACTTGGTAAGTGTGAAAGGATAAAAATTTTAAAAAATATAAGTATAAAATTTTATAAAATAAAATGGTACAGAATTGCTTTAGAAAATTAAAGACATATTTTTGGCCAGAGGAAAATTTCAAATTAGTAAAACTTAAGTGTCAAAATAGTTTATAAACTGGCAGCATATATCTAGGATGCTTAGGATTTTGAAGACAAAGCTTCTTAATTAAAATAATGAAAAGCTTTGATACTTGACCTAAAAGCTTACTCTAAAAGACAAAAACAAGGTGTAATATTAAGCATTCTCTAATTTAGAGGAATTTTCTATGAACTACTCACTGAGTATTATCAGTGATTACAAAGAAGGTGCAAACTAAGTGTAGAGATATTTATATGTTTTCAGTCAAATGTGGAAAAATGGTGCAAATGAGACAGAGAATTTAGCATTAATACCAGGTATGAGACCAAACAAAAGCAAACTAATACCTTAGAGAATATAATCTGCTTATGTCTATCAGTGGGAGAAAAAAACTGGGGTTGGATGAGCTTTGAAAGAGACCATGTGAAACCAGGCAGAAAATTAAATGAGAAATTAAAAGAAAATATTGGTGAGGAGCACTAGGAAATTTATAAAAAACACTATTCTAAAAGAAATTGGGAGTATCTCTTTCTACACTAGAAATACAGCATTGAACTTAGCACTTCTTGGTTTCAAATAAATTTTGGTGTACTCCATCATATTCAGGATTAAGGATCGTTTAGCAAATTAAAACTTAAAAAAAACAATAAAACAACATGAAAACAATAAAAACAAAAAGTAATATGAATGTGCAACTAGAGTAGTGCAATTAAATACTTAAACAAAATGACTGTTAAAATAATTCAAAATAAAGGATTAACCATAGCCATAATAGAAGCATTAGTAGTGCCAATTGTTAACATTTTTTTGATAATTTGCATAATTTGGTGGAAATCCACATTGCGAATGCAAAATTAACCAAACTCTCCATTATTCTTTTCACTTTTATTTCTGCAGTTATTAAACTTTAAATTTTCTGTTTTCTTTTATCTGAGTCCATAAAATGATATTCCACCATAAAGAAACTATCAGACCCACTATAATGGATTAGATGTATCCAAGTTCAAAATAGGTATATACTGGCTATTGAGACTGGACAAGCTTATTCCATAAGCCAGGATAATCTTAAGTGTTGGAAGGATCTTTCCATCTATTCATTGCATCAATAGACACCTCTTGAAATTTCTATGCAGCTAGAAGGATAACCAAGATAGTTTTTTATAATAAAATTTCTATATTTATGCCTAATATTCCCTTATTCCAGAGAGCATTCTTTCTTGCTTTAGGTATAATATTAGCATTAAAACTCAGAAAGATCTTCAGGCATGCCAAAACAACATGGTTGTGTTTATTTTTTAAGCTTCTGGCCTGAACACTTCTCAGTGAAATTTTATAAGCTAATCTGGTCCATTACACTTGAAGTATGGCTGATTGCAGTGGCCAGTACTGATCTCACTAAGAGGCTTTTCAGATTTTCAGTGCTGGGTGAAACCTCTCATAAGCTCTTATTTCATCCACCTAAAGCAAGCAGGTCCAAGAGAATTACATATAATTGCTGATCTCCTTTGCCACAACTAATTTAGAAGACCAAAGTTTGCAAAAAACTTACACTGCTGTTTACCAACTTTACTCTCTGTTTTCTGCACAGTGTTTCAAAATGTAGAGATCACACTCCACTAAGTTAGGAAAATTTAAACCACACTCAGAATTTTCCCCAAATATGTGCAGAAATCTTTAAACATTTGAAGGTCTTAATCTTTCAAAGAAAATCATGTTATAAAAAATAAACAGTTGTCAAAGAAATAGGCAGATCATTTTAGCAAAGGTGTCAGCTCCATGAGGGCAGGCATCATGTGTGTTTTATAACTGCTATTTATATCTCTATGTATAAAGAACGCTTGGAACAAAAGAGCCAATACTGCTTGTTTAGCAAATTTTAGTAAATAAACCTCACTGTTTACCATTAACTCAGCGCTTGATTTCTGCCTCAATCTGATCTCTGCTAGACTCAGCATGAACCTATCTCCACTTCTTAATTGTTAGCTCTGATTAGCAGAAGCTGTCTCTTCTGGTATATTACTGTATTTAATGACCTTTAATTAATTTGACTTATATCTCTTTCTCAAGTAATTTTTTACAGTGCTGTACATATTAGTAAACACTAAAAAATGCTTGTTGATAAAACTGAATGACAGTATGATATCTCTTACTGAATGAGAGTTGTTAGACTGGGAGCACATTCCTAGTGAGTTCTATCTGTCTCATTTTTCTTTTATTCCTTGTCCCCAATCTGTAGGAGATAATAAATAAATATTGACTGTTTGACTAAAGGCAATCTAAAGTTGTTTAAAATAGTCTACTTTTAGAGAAAAATTTCTATTCTTACCTAAACTAACATGGATAGGTCATTTACTTTCTTATAGTGTTTTCTAATTTTTCAAAGATTTCCTCACTTCACACATTAAGGCAATTAAACATAGTCGTAATTTTTTCTTGCTTCCTATTAACTTTGTGAAAACTGTTCTCCCTCAGCCTGAAAGCTCAGCATGATATATTTTATTTTGAAAGTGAATTTGAACCAACATGATGTATGTGTTTCATATCTTTCACCTTGAAGAATATAACCTAATATTGCCATCAAACTAGGCGATGGAGTTTGAAATAAATTACATGCCAAATATAAACACCACTATATTATATAAATAGATAAAAAATATTATAAGAGCTCATATATAATATGCATAAAAAGAGTAAGCAGTATATGGGATAACTATCAAAGAAAATAGAAAACATAAAAATAATCCTCAAAATCTTGGTGCAATTTCAAATATTATTAAATAAATTAATATGGAAAGGAATGTCACACATAAACATGTAGACATGACAATGATTTTTAAACTATAGCAGCATATGTCATGTATTGAAAACTGAACAACAGTGTAATACATTTTGATGAGAGGGCATGAAATCTCAATACTTTGCTCTAAAGGTGTTATGAAATTGTAATACCACTTTAAAAAAATCAATCTTTTCTTTTAAACTAATGCTATTAAAGGCGCAAGTAACACTTTAGTTTTTGCATTTTCGATTCAGATCATATGTGAAACAAAAAAAAAGTCATTTATTATAGCACAGTATTTTTAAATTAGCTGCTTGTGATTTATTATAACCTTCCTATAAGATATTCTCTCTCTCTCTGAACATATATATGATAATTTATTTGTTTTCTCACTTGGTATAGATATACTTACAATTTTATTTTTAAACTCATTCTCTTCTCAGTTTTAGAGCTTTTTATGTAATAAAATTATTTCACGCCAAATTTGATAAAATTTTAAATGAAAACACTACAAATTTTTACAAAAACATAAAATTGTGTCCCTTTTCATCATCTACATAATATTTTTTTTCACAAAACTAATATCACTATCCATATTTGGGAGAATTACACCTTTTCATTCAAGAAGCAGAGGTAATTTGCATTAAATATTTAAGTAGCTACATTTTTAGATCATTGTCCGTATATCTAGTACTACACTAAATATTTTATAAAATATTTTCAATTATCAAAGAAGTTGGTGATGGGATTCCATTTATCTCGGAATAAACTATTCTGGGGCAGTAAACACATTTACTAAGATTACATTGTTGTTACTTGACAGAAACAGGATTCAAATTTCTCTTGGCCTGACTCTTCTACAGAGTTGCTTTACAGTTCAGGTCATGGGTCTCTGTGACCAGAGTCTTCTTGTCAGTCCTATCTTATCCTGT
Source organism: Galeopterus variegatus (assembly GCF_000696425.1). Classification (NCBI taxonomy): domain Eukaryota; kingdom Metazoa; phylum Chordata; class Mammalia; order Dermoptera; family Cynocephalidae; genus Galeopterus; species Galeopterus variegatus. The sequence goes on from NW_007726831.1 coordinate 354,820, forward strand.
TGTTTTACTATTTGAGTCAAATATAAGTAGACATGCTCCAAAAATTTTTCTTTCTCAAAATGTGTATGTGTGTGTGTATATATAAATACACAGAGAGAGAGATAGAATATACTGTAGTAAGGTTATAATAAATTACAAAAAACAAACTTTTAAAATACTGTGCTATAAGTTACTCTTTTTACATACGAACTTTCTTTCTCAAAATGATTGATCTCATGTATATGTATATTGATCTCATATGCACACACACACACACATATATATGCGATAGAGAGAACAATACTACACATAGCTAAAATATTCATGGTGACAACCCTAGGGAGTGAATTATTTTATTATTGTATATTTGATCCAGACTGTTCATAGGAAGGGTTCTATATACTTTTCTGGTTCTTCCCAGAAAGAACGCAGCTTTCAGGTTAAAAGCCACTTAAAATCATTACTGCTACAAAGCAAAATCAAAATCTCAGTGTTTTATTTAGTTTCATGTTTTCAAACACCTTCTCCTAGAATGCAGGCACGTGGGGGTTCATCTTTGTAACTATTTCCTACACCTTTTTTGTTGCACAGTTCCCTCAGTAGATAAACAGGAAGAATATGTCACAAGGTCAATACCCTTCTCTCCATAAACCACAAATTGATTAAATGTCCACTGTTACATATGATTTTTTTCTTACAGGAAATGAGAAGGAGAAAGTTCTGAGTAGAGCACTCATGTTAATATTCAGAATGAGGGTGACAGTGGGTAGATAAAACCCCAAACAATAAACAGTTAATAAATTTCTCCACACAACATTCATTGCTAATGCACTACTAATTATAATGTAGAAAACAAGATTCATTAGCTGTGGTCAAAATATGTAGAAAAGGGAGAAGTGATGTAGTATAATAAAAAAAAGTTTGCCATTACTTAGAAAACATGTGGTGAGTTTATTGATCTATAAACTGAGATGCTGTCACCACCAAAATCTTTATATGTTAAGCAGCATGTCTGATTACTATTTTATATTTTAATTTGGTAATGTGGAAAATTGGAAGAAGTTGTCATTTACTTCATACGGTCATTGAAAAATATAAAGAAGTTAAATACATTTCAGATATAGTTTTTTTTTTTATACACCTGAATCTGAAGCTTTTGATTCCCTTTCTGAAATTTAAAACTTGATAACATTCTTAGAGTATCTTTCTATGGGGACCTCTTGGCTTCTCACATCACTTCGATTTGTTTTTGGCTGCACCTTAAAAGTTTCTTTGCTCCTCATTCCTACCAATAAGACTTAAAAGTTGGGGGCCAGCCTGTGGCTCACTCGGGAGAGTGTGGTGCTGATGACACCAAGGCCACAGGTTCGGATCCCATATAGGGATGACCGGTTCGCTCACTGACTGAGCGTGGTGCTGACAACACCAAGTCAAGGGTTGAGATCCCCTTACCGGTCATCTTTAAAAAAAAAAAAAAGACTTAAAAGTTGGAACCTGTTGGGAAAATAGAATAGTTGGGTCAGGGTGCTCACCTTGGGTCCTGTTGGCTGTGGTTTAGTACATCCACTGTAAGGAAATAGTGTGTGTGTGTGTGTCGTATAACTTCGTATAATGTATTGTGTGTGTGTGTGTGTGTGTGTGTGTGTGTGTGTGTGTGTGTGGAGTTAGTGCGCATGTGAGCCAAAGTATCTTTTTAGTTTTGTTGCTATTCTTGTGCTCTTCTTTAGAGAGACACAGACAGAGAGGAGTTTTAGTGAAGCAGGCAGGCAGGCGTCAGCCTTGGGCATCTGCCCAGCACAGCCATGTTTTCCAACCTTTTGGCCAGTTACCTAGCTCATAGACCTGTGCGAAGGGGTCTGGGACCCAGCCTGGCATATGAAGGGTTTGTGACCCAGTCTGTGAATGGGTTTGAGGGGTCTGGGAGCTCCAGACCCAGCTCTAGCTTAACAATCAGCCCAGTCAGTGCAGGATTACCAACAGGTAAAAACGCCCAACAACTAGCGTGGTTGAGCAGCTCTACAATTGGCTTTGTGAGCAGGAATTCTGACATTAGCCATAGTTGTACCCGGATAGACTGGTGACTATGGCAGGATTACGCCACAATTAGCGTAGTCTGCAACAGGATTCTGAGCAGGTACAGGAGCCAAAAGCCCTTAGAAGAAGGAGGAAATGTGGCTACTTTTCAATATGCTGTGCCCTATGGCCACTTTCCTGTTGACCGGGGTCTGGTTGCTGCACACTGTATTGCAAGGCAGCACAGGCCAGGCACTATGGCAGAAAACCCCTTGGGAGGGGGAGGAAATGTGGCTGTCCTTGTGCACGTGGTGCCCGGTGGACACTTTTCTGCTGACCGGAGCCTGGCTGCTGCTCACTGTGCTACAAACTGATCAAGATCTGAAGAAGAAAGAAGAGTCGTTGGAAGCAAGGATAGTTATACTGGAGGATGGCATGCAGTGACTGGCCACTCCTGCCTGTCACACCAGGGAAGACGACCAACCCAGTGGTGAGTTGGGGAAAACCGTGTGTCTCCAGGCATAACCTGTCGTGCACAAGAAATTGAGACAGTAAAGCAGCAGAAACAGGGAGAGGCCCTGGCAGCTGCAACTATGTGACCTAGGGGCGGGTTGTGTAACATGCTTTAGGGACCATGTAGTAAATTCATGTTGCGTTTGTCTGAAGGAAAAAAGCTCAGAGAGTGCCACTTAAACCTGATGGCCAGCCAGGTGCCGTAATACCTGACAGAAGAGTGCCACATGAAGATGGGCAGATGACCTGAGGATGGGTGCCACTGCAGAATTTCAAGTATGTTTTCATCTGGTGAAAAGGTGGAAAAGTTAGTCTCCATTACTACATGCCTGTCTCTGAGACAGTGGCTGCAGATGAGCTGCAGATATGCACTATGGTGGGGCATCCACTCCTTGATGTACTGAGTGAATGCGGCTGTGTGAACTGTGTGGGTGATCGCTGCAAAACTGCCCAAGACTGAGTGAGTAGCTGGTGTAAGCCAAGCTGATTGAAGTAATTCAAAAGCCAGAATGTAAAAGCAGAGAGCAGGAGAAAAATGCAAGGGTGAAGCAGATAAACTGTTTGCTAAAGACATTATCTTGGTGGTGAGGCAGCCAGATGCTAATAGCTGAGACAATGAAAAGTCCCAGAGGGCATTTGAGAAGTTGGGGAGAGCATCCCTCCCATCCTAGGAGAACTGAGTTGTCCCAGAGGACAGACCTAAGGTGTCATTGCCCTCTGCAAACTGCTCCCTGCATCCCAGCTGCTCTGGCTGATGTAATCCTGCCTCAGCACCTCAGGGGAAAAAAAAAAAAAAGCCAAAAACCTTGGTGGCATTCATGTTGTGTTAAGTTTGCAGGCCAGCAGTATGTGAGAGCAGTGAAGGTGTGGCAGCCTCCACCTAGATTTCGGAAGATGTATGAAAAAGCTGGGAGACTCAAGCGGAGATGTGATGCAGGGGTGGAGCCGCTGTGGAGGTCATCTACAAAGCAGTGTGGAGCAGAAAAGTGGGGTTGGAGCCCCCACAGAGAACCCCCACTGAGGAAATGTCTAGTGGAGCCAGGATGGCAGGACTGCCGCCAGGAGCCCAGAACTGTGGGGCTGCCAGCAGCGTGGAGCACCAACCTGGAAAAGCTACAGGCACCAGGCAGCTCAATGGGCTGCACTTGGCAGAGCTGTAGGAGCGAGATTGCCCAACGCTTTAGGGGTCCAGGTGCCCCAGTGTGCTTAACGTTTGTCCTGTTTGGGTTTTGGATTTGTTTGGGGACTGTTTTTCCTTTCTATTCTTCCCTTCTGGAATGGGAATGTGTACCCAATGTCTGTCCCAGTGTATCTTGGAAGTAGATAAACTTGTTTGTTCACGGCTGGAAGGACTTTTGCCTTTAGTCTCAGAGGAGACTTTGGACTTTGGACTTTTGAGTTGGTGCTGCAACAAGCTAAAGACTTTTGGGACTGGGATGGAATGTGTAATATGTAAATGTAAGGATCATTTATCCTCAATAAGAAGGGAATATCATGGAAGATTCTGAATGTGTAGATTATACAGTGAGGACCCTGAAGGGGTGGATTGTTGGGAAAATAGAATAGTTTGGTCAGGGCCCTCACTTCGGGTCCCACTGGGTGTGGTTTATTTAGCGCATCCATTGTAAGCAAATTGTGTGTGTGTGTGTAGTTAGTATGCATGCATGCCAATGTATCTTTTTAATTTTCTTGCTATTCTAGTGTTCTTTAGAGAGACAGACAGAGAGTAGTTTTAGTGAGGCAGGTGGGCGGGCGTTGGCCTTAGACATCTGACTGGCACAGCCATGCTTTCCAACCTATTGCTCTAAGGACCTTTTGGCTGGTTACCTAACTCATAGACCTGCATGAAGGGGTCTGGTGACCCAGCCTGGCATATGAAGGGTTTGTGACCCAGTCTGTGAATGGGCTTGAGGGGTCTGGGAGCTCCAGACCCAGCCCTACCTCAACAATCAGCCCAGTCAGTGCAGGATTACCGGCATGTTAAAGAGCCCGACAACTAATGTGGTTGAGCAGCTTTACAATTTGCATCACAAACAGGATTAAGAGCACTAGACAGAACCCAAACTATTAGATAAAGCACAGTAATATCTGACAGTGAGGCCACAGCTACTCTTAATGTCTCATTTTTTCCTCTAATTGCAAAAAATCCTTGCATAGGTATACCTTCAGGATGAAAGAACACACTGTTACTCAGAAAAGCTTTCCATAGAGGAATCAGAAACTTACTAAAACCTGAGATCATTTAACCTCAGGCAGAGTTTAAAATTAACCATTTATCAATTTCAATGGAAACGTAAAAACTGTCTGGCTTTCTTTATTTACTGTAGGGGGAAAAATCACTGCAAAGAATCCATAAAATGTTTGTCTCTTCCCATAAACATCAAGTCAATGTGATTCTTTGCAGCCTACAAAGGTTGCTCTGTCACAACTTTCCCAGTAAATAGCTTTCTCAGGGGACATATCAGAGAAAGGATGATAATATATTATCAGAAAGGAGATGGTTTCTTTAAAAGATTCAATACTGTCTTAAAGTTTTCCTTTCATAGGTGTGTGGTGCATTGATAAGCATTAAACTAGGTTAGGGTAGGCCATGGACCTGTCTTAGAGAGTAGTGCATAATATACAAGGGAATGGAAATTTGACTGTAGATACTGTTATCTAAAAATCTAAAAATTATGATTAGATAGAATTGAACAGAGGATAAAACAATACATCCTAATCCTAGAGAGGACTTTAGTGTAACTTATTTGGAAATCCACAAACAAAATAAATAAATTTTCATTCACAACTGTCAATCAGTCCACCAACACTTAAAGGATAATGCACTCAATAGAGGGAGGAACAAAGGGAGGCTGACAAAAGGAAGATAATCTCCCCTTCATATTCAAAAACCTTTTTTATCTCTTAGTGTTTAAAACTGACAAAATGTGTCAGAAATAAACTAGACAAACATTATATCTGTTCTATAGTCCTGTTAGTTTTATTTGTCTGGGTTGTTGCAAAAAAGCACTAAATCCCTTGTTGCTATTCACCAAGACTACATTTTACTAATCTGATGTAGAAAGAGTCATAAATTTGTTTCTCCCTCACTAACCTAAATCTTGTCTTTCTTATTTGGTCCCCAAAGTACAGTATTTCTGAATCTCAAATATATTCAAATAATATGCATTTTAAAGGAAAGCATGGGATCCAATCCTTAATCTCCCCAAACAAAAATGCTCTCTAATGCTTTTTTTTTCACTCTGCCACTCATATATCATGAAAAATATATGTGCACACAAAACAAAATAAAAGGTGATAAATGGCTACATTTTGCCAGTGTTTTTATGAGATTTACACACATTAGACGTTTGACATTTCATCTCACCTCTATTATTTATTAGACCCAAGGATCAATATTTATGTTATCTTAGATGATGTGTAACAAATCCTTGAAGAAATCACTTTTTACAAAAATGTTTCTTGAAATGATGGGCGACCAGCCTGAATAAAATTATTTACTCTTTGGTTTTTGGATGTCCATAGATCAGAAATTTAATACTCAATATTTCAACATGTGCTTAATCACAGTTTTCTTTTTCATGTGGATTAAGTGAATGCATTTAATAAAATTCATTGTGTCCTTTAACGTGGACGAGTTGTAATTAGAACAAATATGATGTTGTGTTGTTTTGCTTCCTATAATGAATTTTCTATAGTTGTTATTGCTCCCATATCTACACATTCTTTTTTTAAAAAACTCAACTTTGACACGCAATAACATTTTCTCACAGTATATCATTGCCCAATTGTATATATAAAACATTGGCCATGATGGTCTTTTACACTAATACACTTAAATAGCATTATTTGGAAAGCTAATATAAATATTTGTATCTATGTACTGTATCTTTGCTTATCTGTAAATATAGATGTATAGACATAGATCTGACTTATAGATAATTTCAAAAATTAAAAGATTGAATGTATAAAAACAAAAAGTTGATGAGATCATCAGTCAGAGAATTATCTATATCTTAGATAAATAGGGGTTTTATTTTCTCAGGCAACAAGAAGCCTGGAGAAATGAAATTTAGGGATGCCGTAGTTGTTTGAGAAAAATATCAAGTCTATAACATTTTTCTCTTCTGTCCTAAAAATATGACCTTTTAAGTCATGGTTGCAAGATGGCGTTCCACTATCAGGCAGCAAGGGAACAGGAAAAACAAATTTAAGGGGTCCTAAATTTGCCTTCTTTCATTAGGAAAATTTGAGTTCTTGAAAGACTAACCACAGTTGATTTTTCTTTGTATCTCATTGTCTGGTACTTGGTTCACACAGCCATTCCAGCTGCAAAGGACCTGTAAGAAGGGTAGTATTTTTAACCAGACACATTTCTACTCCAAAGAGAATTACAGTTAGTAAAAGAGGAGAATGAATATTATGTAGGCAGTTAGAAAGGTATGCAGAATGGATATGAAACTCAGAGAAAGATATCTAGAAATATCTCTAGATTTCTCTTGAGATATCTTGATTTTGACTAAATATATTTCAATCTGTAGGCAATTTTAAATCTTATTTATAGCTACTTTTCCATTTCAACAATAAACTACATGATTTGCAATTCGCTCTAACTAGGTACAACATGCTTTGTGTAAGACATCTTTTTTCCTTTGGTGAAAAATCCTACACTTCAGTAATAGAGAATATGTACAATAATTTAATATTATAAAGAATTTAGTGCATTTCCATATACATATACGTGTTCATATGTGTGTGTATGTGTATGCGAGAGAAAGAGTATTCAATGGGAATTATGGTCTTAGATACCTTAGAAAATTCTGGTAGTTTCCATTCCACTCTGGCCCAGCTTGCACAATTTATTAAGGCTCCAATCTGTGATGTCAATTGTACATTCTTGTACATGTAAAGGAGAAATCTGGGGAAAACTCAGAAATCCTGAATTTCTCTCCAAAATTTTTCATTTTAATTTTCTTGATTTCTACCTTTACCATAGCTTTACCCTTGCTTTTTGCTATTCCCATCTTATAACCTTGACTTGACAGTAGCTATTTTTTCGTGGCTTCTATGCTTTGACTGTATGTTAGACCTTCTGATTTATTTCTTTCATTCTGAACTGATGCTTATGATGAAGAAATTACCCCTACCATGTCCTTGGCTATACATTCTTTTATGGGTGGCCTAGCCTGTTAGTGGTTTTATTGTGGCCATAAATAGCCAGAGAAGGTAATTATCAACAGAAATTTTATAAAGGAAAACTACTATCATACAACTTAAAAGTGAGTTAGTAAAGTGCTCAATGGAAAAACAATCATTAGATAAGGCAAATTCCTTTTGTCCTCATCAGTAACTTTACCTCCAATCCCATGGCTTTATATCATGCATTTTTGGCTTCTTGTGTATGTTGGTAATAGATGATCATACAATCCTGAAATTCCATACTTTATTAACTGCCATAGCCATTACATACTCGAGAATTTCTAACTACCTCTCCATCTGTATATTTTTATTGAAGTTTTTCTCCTTATATTCAGGAAAATGATGTTACAAGACTGTTCTTTGTCTCTTTTTGTCTTTTCAGCAAATTTTCCATGGGATATTTCATTCATTTCCAGGCTGTCCAGAAACAAGTCCCTGCCAGGGTAACTTTAGGTCCGTCTGTGTACATTTCTTTTAAACTGCCAACCACTTAAAACCAGGATTCCATGGAGACTCTAGAGTTAACAGGGATACTAGGGCATTTTAAATCCCAAATCTCATGGTCTCTAAAGCAATCCCTGTGAAAAGGACATTGAATTAAGTGGCTGAAAACTCCCATCTGTTTGAAGTGCTCTCCAGGGAGTCAATTACATTACAGCTTGGAAATGTGATCTGGCAGGTAGTTCCTGAGCAACAAAACCTGGAATCAGCTAAGGATGAAACAAAACTTCTCTAAAACTTTATTAACGACTCCTTGTGGTATATAGTATATTTATCACGAGATTGGATTCTAGTTAAAAATACCAGTAACAATTTAGATTGAGGTATCATTACCAGTTATATTTTTATTCATTCATTCATCCATTCATTCATTCATTCATTGTCTTGACCAAAAATATTTGGGTATTGTGAATTGCAATTGGCAGTAGAAAAATATAAGTTAAAGGGAACCAATACAAAGTATATTACTTGAACTCTAGAACATTATAGCTTAATTAAAGCTCTAAAATAGATCAATTTCTCACAATGGTTCAGAAAGTAAAATTTCTTGTTTTCTAACTAACCTCATAATATCTTTTGAATGGATAATTAAGGGTAAAAATAGTTTAAGTTACATGTGGTAAGTGTTATAACATTAACATTCTGTCAGAATTTTGGTGAGTTTTCCAGAGTCACTGCCCCCTGAGAGGCCCGACCCACTGAACCCCAGGGTCAGAGGCATCAGCACAGAAATGGCAGCCACCCACCATGGGACCCAAGGAGAGTCCCTGCCCCCTAAGAGGCCCCAAGGTAGCAGTGCCAAATCAGCCAGACACCAGGGCAGGACAAGTGAACTGAGAAAGCCTCTGTCACAATGACTAAACACCAGTGGAGCGATATCAGAAGTATGAAAAACCAAGAAACTCCTATACCACCAAAGGAATATAATAACACTCAAGACCTAGATCCTTATAGAATAGGAAGTCCTTGAAAGGACTGACAAGGAATTTTGAGCAACAATAGTAAGGAAACTAAATGATACAAGAAAACTCAGTTAGACAGCACAACAAAATGAGGAAAAGTATACAGGATCCGAAAGAAGAAATGTACAAAGAAATCAATGTCCTGAAAAAGAATGTACCAGAGCTTGCGGAGCTGAAGGATTCATTCAGTGAAGTAAAAAACATAACAGAGAGCTTAGCCAGAAGGATAGAACAAGCAGAAGAGAGAATTTCTGACCTTGAAGATGGCCTGTTCAAAATAAGAAAGACAGACAAAAAAAGAAAGAAAAAAGATTTTTACAAATTGAAGAAAATCTAAGAGAGATAACGGAAAACCCCAAGCACTCAAATATCAAAATCATGGGTATTCCAGAGGGGGAGGAAAAAGGAAATGGCATTGAAAACATATTTAATGAAATAATGGCAGAAAACTTCCCTAGTATAGGGAAAGACACAGATCTTCAGATTCAGGAGGCTGAACGATCTCCTGACAAATTCAACCCAAAAAGGTCCTCTCAAACACATGTTATAGTCAAACTGGCAAATTCAAAGACAAAGAAAGAATCTTAAAAGCTGCAAGAGAAGCATTATGTCACCTGTAAAGGACACCCTGTCAGAGTAACATCAGACTTTTCATCACAAACCCTAAAAGCCAGAAAGTAATGGGATGATATATTCAAAATACTAAAAGACAAAAATTGCCAGCCAAGAATACTTTACCCAGCAAGGCTATCCTTCTGAAATGAAGGATAAATAGTATATTTCTTAGAAAAAAAAAAAAAAAAAACTGCATAAGTTCACTACCATACAACTAGCCTTACAAGGAATTCCCAAGAGAGTACTGGGTCTGGTAACTGAAAAACAACAACCAGTACCATGAATGCTCAAGAGAGAACAAATCCAACCAGTAAAATAAAAATGCAAACAATAAAGACTGAAAAAGTTTGTCTACCATCCCAAGAAACAAACAAAAACAGAAAACAAACAGTAAATCCAAAAGTAAGGAACAAAGGGTATTTATAACATAAAAACAAAAATCAAAATAATGCCAGGAATAAATCAGCACCATTCAATAATAACTCTTACTGAAAAAGATATGAATTCCCCAGTCAAAAGTCACAGACTCACTGAATGAATTAAAAAGGTGGACCCACCGTGTAGAAATGTGATTGGACAAAATGGGTATGATCTAATGCTAACAGACCGAGTGGGGAAACCCAGCAAGGCCTGTTTGTTCAGGTTCTTCTTAGCCTTTCTGTGCATCATTCTTTCCTCCTGGGCATGAGGTGGGACCCCTTCTGGAATAGGGGTCTTATGACCTACAATCAGATAACGTTGGTCAGAGGATTTCTTTTTGGCCAGCTTCAAGACAGAAAGGAAGGGGAAGATTAGAGTCCTGCCTTGGGGAGCCAGGAACTATGAGTGAAAATCAGTATATATGAGGGGTCTTCAAAAAGTTCATGGAAAGACTTGTATTATTTAATTCTGTTTTCCAAGAACTTTTTGAAGTATCCTTGCATATATCAATATCATACGTTGTCTTTTTGGTAAGATTAAAATTTTTGAGGAAAGCCATTTTTTACTGTACTTAGTGTTTAAAATGTAATTGAATTAAAGCAAAGAACCTTGAACCTGTAAATTGTAAATAACCTCCTTAAGGGTAGGGGCTATGTCTTTTTATCCTAGTATTTCAGTGCTTAATATGTCTGTGAGACAATAAAAAAAAATAGATTTGGTCTTTGTCCCTGGTTCTGCCATAGGGCTTCTAACTTCCTTGGAGTTTCCTTAGTAATAGGAGTGATAAGAGCGTTTTTCATTTGGTGGGCCACTAGATAGCTTCAGGTTGGGGGCTGAACTACGGAAAGATCAAGGCATGATTACAGGGTTGGAACTTTCAGCCCCATTCCTGACTGTTGGGAAGGCAGGAGGGGCTAGACATGAGTCAGTCACCAGTAGCCAATGATTTAATCAATTAGGCCCATTCAATAAAACTGATAAAAGACCCTAAACAACAGGGTTTGGAGAGCTTTTGGGTTAGTTGAATATGTCAGGATGCTAGGAGGGCGGGGCTCCAGAGAAGGCTGTGGCTGCTCTACCCCAGTGCTCTCACTACTTCGCCCTATGCTTCTCTTTCATTTGGTTGTTGCTGAGTTGTATCGTTTATAATAAACCAATATTAGCAAGTGCCTTCATGAGTTCCTGAGCCATTCTAGCAAATTATTGAACCTGAGGAGGAGCTATGGGAACCCTGATTAAATAGCTGTTCGTCAGGAGTATGTGGCCCAGGACATGTGGTTGGTGTCTGAAGCAGGGGCCCGATCTTGAGCCATTAACTTGTGGGATTCGATGTTAACTCCAGGTAGAGAGTGCCATGTTGGAACTTAATTGAATTGGGAATTGGAGAATTGGTTGGTGTGAGGAAAAGACCCACACACTTGGTGTCCGAAGTGTTGAGAGTGAAAATCAACTCAGAAGGACACATAGTAGATGCTTGGTTCCAGTTTGCACTTCTAGCATTTTTTTTTTTTTAACTTTAACCTTGATTGTGAGTTTACTATCAGAGACTTTTCTGTCTTAGTCACCTCCTGTATACTGAGAGAATTTGAGATTCAAAACACAATTCCATTTATTCTAGGTTGGCTATAAATGTGTTTAATTGGGAGGAAACCTAACTTTCACATGTTTGTTTTCTTTTCTCTTTTGGCTGCTGGCTGGTAAGGGGATTTGAACTCTTGACTTTGGTGTTATCAACACCACACTCTTAACAAGTGGACTAGCCAGCCGGCCGTCACATGTTCTTGATTAACTCTCTCCACAAAGACATAAACATAAATGTATGAATTTGCTAGTGGCTTTTTTTCCCCACAGGCCCTTACTGACAGGCATTACAATGCAATTATAGTACTTGGACTGACTCTAGAGTCAGACTAGAAGAAATACTTTCTTGACTTGTGCGTGACTGTGGACAACTTAGCTTATTATCAAAGCCTACCTCACCTGCAGAATAAGGATGATATTAGTATCTAATTCAGTGAGTTTTATTTTGACCTGAGGCATGGAAAAGGGGACCGTACCTCCCTCCCATAACCAGGCACACCACTCCAGCACCAAGGAGCATGCCAAAAACATCACCTCCATGTGGGTGGCCCACCACAGTCACCACAATAACCATGGCTGCTGCAAAAGCAGCTAGACACCACAACCACCACACAGATGGCCCGTCAACCACTGGAGTACATTCACACAAGGAGAGTCACTAGCAGAGATAAAGAAAAGAAGAGGATGTCTCTCCCCACAAAGCCCATTCCAGAGTGACAGCAGAAGCATCAGCTTTATGATAATATTGCTGGACTTGATCACACCTCTCAGCATTGGACAGATCATCTAGGCAACAGATTAACAGAGTAACCATTATTCTTTCAGAAGGAGAGAAGAAATCTAGGGTAATTAGAGGGGGGTGAGGGGAGAGATTGGACAAGGGGCATAAAGAATAATTATGGTTTGTAACAATATATATGCTAGTAATATTGATCAACATATCTCAATGTTCAACCCCCAAAATACATATAATTGATTTTGATTCAATAAATAAAATAAGTTAAGAAAGAAAAATAAAATAAAAAATAAAAAATAAAAAAAAGGTGGACCCAACAATATGCTGCCTTTAAGAGACACACCTCACCTGTTAAAGATACACGTAGACTAAGAGTGAAAGGTTGGGAAAAGATATACCATGCAAATAGAAATGAAAAACAAGCTGGAGTAGCTATTCTTGTAACAGATAAAACAGACTTCAAACCAAAAATCATAAAAGACATAAAGAATTCCACTATATAATGATAAGAGTATCTATCCAACAAGAAGACATAACAATCATAAATATATATGCACCCAACATTGGAGCAGCCAGACTTCTAAAGCAAACACTATTAGACCTAAAGAAAGAGATAGACACTACTACCATAACAGTAGGGGACCTGAACAGCCCACTCTCAACATTGGACAGATCATCTAGACAAAATATCAATAGAGGAAAAACAAGATCTAAAGAATACTTTAGACCAATTGGAATTGACAGATATCTACAGAACATCCCATCCAACAGCCACAGCATATTCATTCCTCTCATCAGCATGTGGAGCATTATCCAGCATAGACCACATGGTAGGTCACAAATCAAATCTCAACAAATTAAAAATAATTGGAATTATTCCATGTATTTTTTCAGACCACAATGGATGAAAATTAGAAATCAATAACAAATGAAACTCTGGAAAATATACAAACACATGGAAATTAAACAACATTCTACTTAATGACATATGAGTCCAAGAAAAATTAAACAGGAGATCAAAAAATATATTGAAACTAATGAAAATAATGACATATCGGGCCGGCCCGGTGGCGCACTGCTATAGTGCGCCGCTTGGGAAGCGCAGCGGTGCTCCCGCCGAGGGTTCGGATCCCACATGCGGACCGGTTCCCGCTCACTGGCTGAGCAAGGTGTGGGAGCGACACCGAGGGTTGCGATCCCGTTGCCGGTCCCGGTCCAGTACGGGGGCGACACTGAGGGTTGTGGTCCGTTGCCGGACACAGAAAAAGACAAAAAAAAAATAATGACATATCGTATCAACACTTGTGGGATACTGCAAAAGCAGTACTGATGGGGAAATGTATTGCACTAAATGCTTACTTCAGAAGAATGGAAAGAGGGCAAGTAAACAATCTAACACTTCACCTTAAAGAACTAGAAATACAAGAACAATCCAAACGCACAGTTAGTAGATGGAAAGAAATAATTAAGATCAGAGCAGAATTAAATGAAATAGAAACCCAAAAAATTATACAAAGATCAATGAACAAATGGTTTTTTTTTTTTTTTTTTTTTTTGTCTTTTTCCGTGTC
>NW_007726831.1:368919-415603 GCF_000696425.1 Galeopterus variegatus
AGTTCTTTAAGGTGAAGTGTTAGATTGTTTACTTGCCCTCTTTCCATTCTTCTGATGTAAGCATTTCTTGCAATACATTTCCCCATCAGTACTGCTTTTGCAGTATCCCACAAGTGTTGATACGATATGTCATTTTTTTTTTTTTCCCTTTTTCCGTGTCCGGCAACGGATCGCAACCCTCAGTGTCGCCCCCGTACCGGACCAGGACCGGCAATGGGATCGCAGCCCTCAGTGTTGCTCCCACGCCTCGCTCAGCCAGTGAGCGGGAACCGGTCTGTATGTGGGATCCGAACCCTTGGTGGGAGGGACGCTGCGCTTCCCAAGCGGCGCACTATAGCAGTGTGCCACCAGGCCAGCCCCAAATGTTGTTTTTTTGAAAATATAAATAAAATTGCCATACCATTAGCAAGGCTAACCAAAAAAAAAAAAAGAGACAGAAGACAAAATAACAAAAATCAGAAATGAAAAACGTGATATTATAACCAATACCTCATAAATACAAGGAATCATTAGGCGTTACTACAAACAACTACATGCCAACAAATTGGATAATCTAGAGGAAATGGATAAATTTCAGGACACACAAACTATCAAGACTAAGGCAAGAAGACATAGAAAATCTGAACAGACCAGTAACAACCAAAGAAATTGAAGCTGTTATCAGCAGTCTCCCAAAAGAAAAGCTGAGGACTGGATGGCTTCACTGCAGAATTCTACCAAACCTTCCAAGAAGAATTAACACTAATTCTCTACAAACTATTCCAGAAAATTGAAACAGAGGCATTTCTCCCAAACTCATTCTATGAGTCAAACATCACCCTGATACCAAAACCAGGCAAAGATACAGCAAAAAAGAAATCTTCAGGCCAAATTCTGTGATGAATATTGTTGCAAAAATCCTCAATAAAATACCAGCTAATGTAATACAGCAACACATACATAAAATTATACACCATGATCAAGTGGGATTCATCCCAGGGATACGAGGATGTTTCAACATATGCAAATCAAAAAATGTGATCCACCATATCAATAAATCAAGCACAAATACCATATTATCATCTCTATAGATGTTGAGAAAGCATTTGACAAAATTCAACATTCGTTCATGATAAAGACTTTCTATAAATTGGCTATAGAAGGAATGTATCTCAACACAGTTAAAGCCATATATGACAAACACACTGCCAATATCATTTTGAATAAGGAAAAGTTGAAAGCTTTTCCCTTATGAACAGGAACAAAACAAGTATGCTTACTCTCACCAATTGTATTCAACAAAGTGTTGGAAGTACTAGCCAGAGCAATCAGAGAAGAGAAGGAAATAAAGGTAATCCAGATTGGAAAAGATGAAATCAAACTGTCCCTGTTTGTAGATGATATGAATCTGTATATAGAACAGCAAAAATACTCTACAGAAAAACTCTTAGAATTGATAAATGATTTCAGCAAAGTTGCAGGATACAAAATCAACACACACACACACACACACACAAACAGTAGCATTTCTATGCCCCATCAATGAACTAGCAGAAAAAAAAAGGAAATCTAGCCCATTTACAATAGTCACACACACAAAAAAAACCTAGGAATAAAGGTAACCAACGATGTAAAAAATCTCTGCAACAAGACTACAAACCACTGTTGAGAGAAATCTAAGAGGACAGGAGAAGATGGAAATATATCCCATGCTCTTGGATTGGAAGAATTAACATTGTGAAAATTTCCATACTACCCTAAGTGACCTACATATTCAATACAATCCCAATCAAAATTCCAAAGACAGTTTTCTCAGAATTGTATAAAAACATTCCTAACATTCATATGAAAGAACAAAAGAGCATGAATAGCCAAAGCAATCCTGAGCAAAAGAAATAAAGCTGGAGGCCTAACACTAACTAACTTTAAACTTTACTTCAAAGCCATAGTAACCTAAACAGCATGGTACTGGCATAAAAACAGATACATGGACCAATGGAACAGAATACAGAATACAGAAATCAACTCATGCTCCTACAGCCATCTGGTCTTTGACAAATGCTCCAAGACCACATATTGGGGAAGAGACTGCCTCATCAGGAAATGGTTCTAGGAAAATTGGATATTCATACTTAGGAGAATGAAACTAGACCCATATCTCTCCCCATATGCCAAAATCAACTCAAAATTTCTTAAAGAATTAAATACACATCCGGAAAAAATAAAACTCCTTCAAGAAAACATAGGGGAAACACTCCAGGAAATAGGATTGTGTACAGACTTCATGAATATGACCCCAAAAGCAGGCAACCAATGGAAAAATAAACAAATGTGATTGTAGCAAACTAACCTACACAAGCTTCTGCATAGCAAAAGAAGCAATTAACACAGCAAAAAGACAACCAACAGAGTGAGGGAAAATATTTGAAAATTACCCATCTCACAGAGGATTAATATCCAGAATATACAAGGAACTCAAACAACTTAACAGTAAAAAAACAAATAACCCAATTAAAAAATGGGCAAAGGAGCTGAATAGGCATTTTGCAAAGGTAGATATATAAACGGCCAACAGACACATGAAAAAATGCTCGACATCACTCAGTATTCAGGAAATGCAAATCAAAACCACTTTGAGATGCCATCTCACTTCAGTTAGGATGGTGAAAATCCAAAAGACTGAGAATGATAGATGCTGGTGAGGTTGCAGAGCAAAAGGAACCCTCCTACACTGTTGGTGGGACAGCAAAATGGTACAGGATTTATGGAAAGTGGTATTTGGAGGTTCCTCAAACAATTACATATAGATCAACTATATGACCCAGCTATTCCACTGCTGGATATATACCCAGAGGAATGGAAATCATTATGTCAAAGGGATACCCATACTCCCATGTTTATTGCAGCACTATTTAAAGTAGCCAAGAGTTGGAGCCAGCCCAACTGCCCATCATTGGTTGACTGGATAAGGAAAATGTGGTATACCTACGCAATGGAATACTACTCTGCTATTAAAAAAATGAAATACTACCATTTTTAGCAACATGGATGGAGTTAGAGAAAATTATATTAAATGAAATAGGTCAGGCACAGAAAGAGAAATATTGCTTGTTCTCACTTACTTATGGGAGCTAAAAATAAATTAATTAATAAATATATAAACAAATAAATGGGCGGGGGAAGAAGACACAACAATCACAACAATTCCTTTAACTTGTTAAGACAAGTGAACAGATATGATGTTGATTGGGGGAGGAGGGAGATGGAGAGGGAAAAGGAGGAACTGGTAAAGCGACATGAAAATCAACTACATTGTGCATTGATAAATTAAAGTAAATAAAAAGAATAAGAAAAAAAGAATTTTGGTGAGTTTTCCAACGATTCCATGACTCATGACCCATTTTTTTTTTCTGAAACTAGTTGTTATTCTTTTCTTTAAGCATGTATAAATATAAGATCTAATCATTGAATTTTATTTCCCAAGATCCATAAACTCCTTCATCTCTCCAGTAATGCTTTGATAGGTTCAAAATTCACTAGTGTGTTAGTCTGTTTATGTTGCTTATAACAAAATCCCTGATACTGGGTAATTTATAAAGAAAAATGACACTTATTGCTTACATTTTCTGAGGCTGGGAAGTCCAAAGTCCTTCTGGTGGTGGCAACAGTGACCCAGGGATATTACATTGCAAGATGGTGGAAGCAGAGAGAGCAGAGTGAGAGACAGACTCTCCTTTTCTTTTAAAGCCCTCAGAACCACACCCCTGACCATCATTTTTAATCCATTCGCTACTGCACGGTCCTATAAGCCAATCACCTCTTCAAGGCTCTACCTTTCAGTTACCATAATAGGATTTCCCACCCTCTTAATAGTCACAATGAGGACTAAGTTTCTAATACATAAAATTTGGGGGACACAATTCAAGTTTCAATGAGTTTGGGGGGACATATTTCAATTCACTACATTCCACCCCTTTCCCCCCAAAACTCATGTCTTTTTCACATGCAAATGCATTCATTTTATCCCCAGTGTCTTAACTTGTTTCAGCTCAAAAGTCCAAAGTTCAAAGTCCCGTCTGTGAAATCAATACAAGTTATTTACTTCCAAGGTACAATGGTGGGACAAGCATAAGGTATATATTCCTATTCAAAATGGGAGAAATAGGCCAAACGAGAGATGTGAAGATCCCAGGCAAGTCTGAAACCAGAAGGGCAGGCATTCAATCTTACAGCTGGCAAGTCAGGTACATTCACTCCATGTTCAGTGTCCTCTGCACACCAGGTTGGCGATGGGTCCCCAAGTCCTTGGGCACTCCACCTTTCAATTACCATCATAGGATTTCCCACCCTCTTAACAGTCACAGTGGGGGCTAAGTTTCTAATACACAAAACTTTGGGGACACAATTCAAGTGTCAATGAGTTTTGAGGGGACATAATTCAATCCACTACAACTGGTTACCCGTTGCATGCTCATAAATTTGCTCAAGCTAAAGTTTATCAAAGAGCACTATAAAATTTACATGACCAATTAAAAAATAAATTAAAGAAATAAATACCTCAAAAAGGAAGAAGCAATATTAGTCAGGATTCTTGTTTGTAAACAACAGAAACTTAGCAGCCTATAGTAAGCAGAAAAATAATCTATTTTAAGAGAATCTGATAGTTGACAGAACTCACTGGAAAGCTACGGGAGCGGCTGGGAACAGGAACTAAGAGACATAAGGTTATACCCCACAAATGGTCTACCAAAGATACTTCTGATGCTCACCATCAACAAAACTGCTGTTGCCATCCCCTCTTCACATCTCCACTGCGATGCCTGGTCCTCTAGCCTCCAATCCCTCATACCTCACTGCTCCTTTCACTCTTAAATTCACTGAAACTTCTACATCTATTTAGTGTGACTTGTGTATCAGTCTCAAGATACAAAGTCAGTGACAGCAAGCATGAAGAACAAACATGAAATATTGCTACCAAGTACGAGCCCCTAGAAATAACATGAGGGATATATCATAATATCTCTATTGGGTTTCAGTTATGCTGGAGGGATAAATAGGTCCTGGACAATCCAAATGTTAAACATCCTTTTGACTTTTCTATCCATAAAACACATTGTATTTTTTCACAAAATAAATTTTATTTCATACACCTAAGCAATTATTTCCTTTATAACAAATTGATTGATGAAGTAATTATGGTGTTATTTCCGAAGCTATGTTGATTTTCACGTTGTTTATGAGAAATATTTAATCTGTCCTGATGTAAACAGGGGTCAAATTTAGCCTTTAAACCACTCTTCTTTTACCAATCATAAAAACCATGATAACTCTTTCAAACAACAAGTTTAACATACAATTACAATGCCATTAGCCACTACAAAATAAATAATCCAGTAACTACTATGTTATCATAACCTCGGTTTTTTTCTCTGTGTGACTGAATAGCATACTTTTCATGTACTTTACGTCACATTTTTCCAACTCTAATATGTAAGAGATTTTGTGCTTTAGAAGAGTAAAAATAATTTTGTGGTCATGTACAGCATTTTGAAGCTCTAAAAATTTGTTTTATTAATTTTGTTATCTATTAACTAAATTTTTAGTTTTTTAAATCAACACAATTTCAATTTCAAATGTAATATAGAATTTCCCATAACTGATATTCTGAATTGTTTATGATATAAGGAATGCATTTATAATTCTATTTTTGACCATTTTATGAATATCAGACGTGCATGCCAATAATAAATGGGAAAGATAAAAATATATATTGTAGTTTGTACTCAAGTGTATATACAACTGCATTTTAAACATAAATAATATTTTACAATTTTAGGGAAATTTGAAGATGGGAATCTTTTTTTACCTAATGTCAAATAAATAAATATGTATGTCTATATGTGTGTATAAAGTGTATAAAATATTCACAGTTTATTAGCAAAAAAATTGTTCTAAGGATTGTGATACACACACACTCAAGGGTACTTCAAAAAATTCAAGGAAAGATTCATACACCTTTCAATTCTATGCTTACACAAACTTTTTGAGGTACTTTCATAAATACATACACACACACACACACACACACACACACATACACTTGTATATACTTACCTTCATAATTTTTGTCTTTTGCTTCTTGCTTGCTAAAATTACTGATTAGAAGTTATTACATATTATCATGAAGTAATTTTGTATTATTCATCCTGATGTAGCTGAAATAGTCGTTTATTTTTAAAAATGATTTTTTTACATTTGTACAAACAATTTAATATGGAATATGGTATTAAAAATAGTAGGCTGTAATTGATAGCTTAAATTAGCTCTTCACATGTTCGAAGAAATAAATTCTAAAAGATTATTAGCATGTAAAAAGGCTGATATAGCATTGTTGTTTATCAATTCTGGTCAGGACTTACAAAATCTTTCACTTGTTTCAGTTAGCAGAAAATGCAAGAGGAAAGCATTTTCCTCTTGCAGGAGAGAGTACTGCTCTCCTGAATAAAGAAAACAGAGTGTGAGGCATTATAAGAAATAAATATATGTAGTAGTTTTCCGATATAATTTTATCATGGCCCATATATTGACTTCCCATTTTAAAATATCAGGTTTGTAATCAACGTTGTCACTGAGAGTATAGATTTGGATGCTAAAAAGTATCATATGAAAGACCATTTATTTATGAGAATACAAATGATTAACTCTGTTTTCTCACACATTGACTGTCTTCTACTCATAGCCTGTCCTTCAGAGTAGGAATAAAAATAAACAATGAAACAATAGCAACCACAGTTACAGCAAAGATCACTGCTTCTTACTTTGACCAGTTGGTAAAAATTGTCCCTTGATGATTTAATTGTGGTAATTTATGGCTAATGATTTGCAAGTTGAAAGGAGAAATGTGTATTACAGTTATGAAGTAATTGATAGCATATCCAACCTAGCTTCCCAAGAACATGCTACTTAATTTCATAAGTAATGCCACTGTGAAATTTCAAAATGCTCTATTCCATTTCCAGTGAAACATACAAAAACTTTAATTGTAGTGTGATCCATCTTAGGAAAAGTGAAAAAAAGTGACTTTTAAATTTTTAGTCATATGATTCTTTGTGATTTTAACTTAAATATGTTCTTTATTTACACAAGTTTTCATAAAAGTGCTACAAGAAAATGATGCTTTACTCCAATGCTTTATTTTTATTTCTATCACTACACATATAATTTCAAAGTCATTAATAAATGCCAATGTCTATAAAACTCCTATTATGGCTATCTGCACAACTCATACATAGCTACTATAGCACTGAACTGAATTTTACGTAAAATATCTCTTTAAAAGTACAGTAATCACTTTATAATTCTATTATTTATCCAGCTTACTTTAATGAACATATATTCTTTTTAAATATTGACAATTTGCTAGACATTGTGTTAAATATACATCATTTCCACTTTTTGCCCAGCCCTAAACATTGTTTAGTGTTTTTTATTTCTTCTTTAATTTATTCTGAAAGTGAAACAAATTTAAATTAAAATTACCTTTTATTGCTGTACCAAAAATAATGCAATCAGTCATTAAGCTGTTGATATACTCATCAAGTTGATACAATTACCTAGCTGATACGTTTTCCATTTGATAGTTGGATTCAATTGATTAAATGATTGTGAAGTCTAGAACTATCGTATATCCAAGAATTGATTTTAAAACTTTCAGATAAGAAATTATTCCTATTTTTGCCTACTCCAGGCATTTGGATGCCTCAAGAAAATGACTCTCTTCTGTTTTCAATATCTGAGGAAGAGTATCATAGCAACCTTAAGCTGAGCAGTTGATCTTCCATATTGTGTAGTACACTGGTGTCATCAGAGTCTCTGCTCAGAAGAAATATCTGTTATAGAAACTTCCAATTATATTTTCTACCCTCTTTATTGCTGATGAATAAAGTATATTTGATTTTCTCAGCCCATTTTGTCCTTTTCTACCTGAAGACAATTGCCACTGTACTCTCTCCTTATTAAAGCTTACTCTCAGTTTCCTGTCCCTAAAGGCGGAATAATGTTTAACAAAGTTTTTATTTCTCCGATGGTCATTTGCAGCTTATCTAACTCTATGATCAAAGTGTTGGAACTCCTTTAATTATAGAATGACATTGAAAGGTATGAAATATGAATATGTTCAAAAGTGAGCAAGAAGAAACATACATAACTTGAGAGTAGATGAGAAGGGATTGGGTTTCTTTAACATAAATGGCAAGAGATTTTTCTAACTAAATATTTCATGGATCAAAGTATCATGTTTTCACATGATGGGTAAGAAAATCAATTCAAAAGCTAATAACCTAAGAAAGGGGAGGAAGACTTATTATCATAGATTTGTTTTGACATTCTGCTCAACTACCTGACTTTAGTTCATATTATTTAATTTTGATGAAAATCTACCTTGAGCCAGATGCATTATGTGCATTTGTTATATTTAATATTTATAAGAATTTTTTGATAAAATATATTCTAAATTCCTCTTTATAGATGAGAAAACTGAAGCTCATATGAGTTACACTGCTTGCCAATATCACATAGCTAGTAGGTAGCAGAGCTTGTATTTGAACTCAGATCTGCCTTGTGTTATTTAACCCCTGGCTATGGTAAATACGCTGTTTATGATTTTAAAGAGATTATAATACTGCAATTAGTGTGCTGTGACAAACTGAGTTTCTTGATATGCTTTGATATTACACAAATTGTCGATAAAGCTTAATTATCCACTCGTAGTATACAGCAAATCTCCCAATTTATTTCACTGTTGGTCTATATTTATATATCCATTTGGTTACTTATAATTATATATCCTTACTCCCCAGAGTGCACTTTATTTTTCTTTAAAGATGACCTGTAAGGGGATCTTAACCCTTGACTTGGTGCTGTCAACACCATGCTCTCTGAAGTGAGCTAACCCGCCATCCCTATATAGGGATCCGAACCCGTGGCCTTGGTGTTATCAGCACCACACTCTCCCAAGTGAGCCATGGGCTGGCCCTGGAGTGCACTTTTTAAAGACAGCCTGTGGCAATAGAATGTTATTTAGAAGGAAGTAGACCCAAATTTGAATAGTCCTGGCTCTATCATTTCTTAGTTACCATATCTTTGGCAAGAAATGGGGGGGAAAGGAAAGATACTAAGTGAGGCAACATATCTCACATACTTAGTCCAGGGACTGCAGCAGTTTATGTAATAATGAAATTTTAGAAAAATGGTCAAACTCAGTCATGTGTTATTGTAGAAACACAAACAGTAAGTCAAGTGATATAATAGACTAAATGTTTTCAAATACTTAATTTACTTAAAAATTAATGTCTGTTCTCTTGGTAAGAAAAGAAAAATAGCTAACTTTTACCCTGTGATTGTTTTTAATGGATTTAATGAAGCCGCATCTATAGGGGCAATGCCCATAAAAAGGTACCAAGGCAATACAAAATCCAGTAAAAATGAGATTTAGTGGTGTTTTTGTTTTCCTAAAATTATATACAGACCATAATAGTGATAAATTATTTCCCCGTAAATTAGTATCATTGTCCTCCTTAAACCTTTGTTTAGAGTACCTGATAGAAGTAATGGAGTATCCAGTATCATGATTTGACATTTTATTATTAGGTCAATTTAAATCTCAGTGAGATTGCCCACCATATTTCTTTGGAGGATGTAATTAAAGCAAATGTTATGTGTTGTACTTTCTGTTTGTTGGTATGCAAGTATTGTAACATTAGTCATTGTTCGAATTCCTATCAAATTTTGGAGAATATATCGTTTAACAAGTTATTTGCCTATATAATAGGAATAAGTTACTAGTTAGTTGAAATGACACTTTCTAATTAGTCGTTTTCACCTTTTTAAATATCATGGTTTGGCTTTAGGTTTCTGGATTTAGGTCCTATCCCAATTTCTGTCGCAAGTTAATTTGTTTTTTCTATTTGAAATGTACCTCAAAAACTATTATATCACACATACAAACATACACATAAACACACCCACCCACAACTTCCATATCAAACTTGAAGTGATAATTGGCATTAAAAGTCTTAATTTGCAGACTGCTGAGGATTTTAATATGCCTTGGCACGGCACAATTCTAGTTAGTAGGCCACATCAACCTTAGTTTCTTCATATTTATTAAAATTATTTGACTTTTAAACAAAACGTAGTTATTCATACTCAGAAGATACTAGCTCTATCTCCTTTCTGTCATCTCTCTCTCTTTATCTCATCAATCTGTGTTTATTTACCTACTCACTTATCTCATTATTTATCCACACCCCAACCCCTGAGCTGTTACTTTTTAAAACTATAAAATTAGTCATGCTAAGCTTAAATATACATAGTTAAGTTTACCAGAAACTTCCTCCTTTATACTCTTTTTCCTCTCAATCTTTTCTTCTTAGGCTCTCATCTGCATTTATATTACACCTCTTCTACCAGAAGTGGGAAAGGGGGAGGGGTAGTGAGCAACTGGTAAAGGGCCACTAAAAATGATTACATTGTGTAATGTTGAATATACTAATTACCCTGATTTGAGCATCATATATTGCATACACATATTGATATTTAATGCTGTAACCTACAGGTGCAACCAATTGCTTCAATTAAAAAAAGGAAAAAAATATATATATTACCCCTCTTGGTTGTCAACTACTCCTCTGTTGTCTGCACAGGAGCTAATCAAGTACCGACAGCTTTCTAAACTCCTTTCACAGTTGCTTACCACTACTTTCTCTTTGTCCCAAAGGCATTTAGGGCCCTTCAGATGCTTTCATATTCCCATTCTTTTACTCTATATTCTAACTTTCTCCATTGCTATTAAGCTATATTTTTAACATTTAATATTAGAAAACATGGCTATCACCTAAAGTATGGAGAATCACACTTTTAAAGCCCAGAGGGGTAGTAACAAAAATCATTTGCAATGGCTACTTTTTAGACATCTTCCAAAATCATGCTCTTTTATTCGTATAAATCATTTTGGTTAAATGAGTGGCTCAAAAATGTGACATTGTTCAGTTGCAGAGGGGTTTATTTTTTAATGGTGCAGCAATTACATCCTAAAATAAGTATTATTCAATCCACTTTACCATCCTTGAGAGGTGAAGCAGATGTCATATATTCTAAAATATCTGACTTTAGGTGAGTTTGGGATGTTACCGTGAAAGATACATTTTCAGATTTGTCACATTGAAGGATGCCAATAAGCTGTGCACTTAACGTAATGATGGCAACAGCTCTCAGAAAGTCTCATTTGAAACCTAATTGTTGGGTCTTGAAATAATACTATTTTAGAACTAGGTAAGGAAAATTTAGAACTCACTTCTCTTTTCATTTTTTAATAGGTGAGGAAGCAATCTGATCCAAATAATTAGAGGCCTGCCTGAGACCATGCATCTAATTAAAGGCACACCTTTGGATGATCTCCGGACTTTAAATTATTATTCCACTAAATTGGCTTTACTACATGTCTTCCCACTCCTGTTCCACATTTACTGCTTTGAGTGAGAGAGAAGCTTGACAGCATATTTTAATAGAAAATGTGTGGATTTTTCACTTCAGGATAACCTGAATCTGGAACTTACCTAAGCCAAAAATTTTCACTTATGTACGTAGTATCCAGAATGACTGGAGTAATTCTCCACATTCTTTCTGTGTCATCCCCCCCCGGCCCCAATACACTGGATCATTCTCACCAGCATTCAAACATGCTGTCATTTCTGTCATCCCAAAAGAACATCATTTTTAGCTCTACATAGTATCTCCAAATACTTTGCCATTTCTTATACTCCTTTCATGGGAAAATTGTGAAAAATGCGTGGAAGCATTGCTATGCTCACTATGTCCTATTATTTTCTTCCCATTCTCCTCTGAACTTGCTTCAGTAAGGCTTTCCATCCATCTCTCCAACAACACAGCTCTTGTCAAGGTCACCATATCAGTCAACTATGTAACGAGCCCATAATCTATCTGGCATCCATCCATTAATGACAGTTCATCTAGGAGTCAGTTGACAGAGTCTTGTACTTGATAAGACAGCTCTGAGCAGACAATTGAGTCTGGGTTGGCTTCAAGGGTGCATCATCCTCCTTGGATCAACAGGTTAGCCAGGCCATGTCCCTCTCATGGTGATACAGAGGGAGGGGCAAGAAAAATGGTAATATGTATACCTTTTTAGGAGCTAGCACACTAGAACTTTCATCTGCATTCCATCAGCCAAAACAAGTAACATAGCTAATCCCAAGGCCAGGGACAGGAATATACTTTGCCCATAGTGGAAAAAACAGAAAATCCACTACTTCTACCTTAAAATTGTTTTTCCCTTGCTTTTAGCTTAACTTTTTAACATTGGATTAATCCAGAGATTAATTCTGGGACATTTTCTCTTTGCTCTCTACACTTAATTTCTTGTTAATCTCATCCTTAATCATGGCTTAAAAACCAGCTATAATACTTAATACTACAAAACCGTACACTTAAAAATGGTTAAGAAGTTAAAAGTTATGCATATTTTATCATAATTAAAAATAAAACAAACAAAACATCTATAGAGTGATAAATCACAAATTTATACTTCAGCTTGTATGTCTTCTCTGAACACCAATGTCATATATCCAAATAAGATGTAAGATAGAAATATGAGATCTAATATATCCAATGCCAAATAACTGCTCTTACCTGACGCAAATGTGCCCCTCCTGTTATCTCTTCCATCCCTACAAGTGGCAACATTCAATCTATCAGCAATTCCTACTGGCTCTACCTTCAATACATACCCAGGACCTGAGCACAACTCTCCAAGTTCAATGTGCTACCCCTTTTTCCAAGCCATTGTCATCTCTGGCCTGATCTATTGCAATAACCCCCTAACTGGTCTCCATTACTCTATCACTCTCCACATAATGTCTATTCTCAACAGATAGCCAGAGTGATCCTTTTAAAGCGAAGTTGGATTATGTCATTTATCTGATTATAACTCTCCAGTGTTTTCCTAACCTCAGTCAGAGTAAATTCCATATTCTTACAATGACCTTCAAAGCCCTACCAAAGTCTGGTCCCGTTACCTCTCTGACCTCATGCTCCACTATCCTTAACCTTATTCTCTATGTGACATGAAAACAACCTCAGCAAAAACCCATGCTCTTATAGGCCTAGAATTACTATTGTGAGAGCAAGGCTGCCTGATATAATTGTGCACATCACATAACATTAGGGAATAATGTAATCTGTGTGAATGTTTCCACTGGAGTTGTACAGTTCTCGATCTGTATGGTCTTAGATCCTTGTTATAAGGGAGACAAATAAACAGTATGAATCAAACAAATGTAAAATGTGCAGCACAGCAATGAGTGTTAGGGGAAAAACAGAGAAAGGAAAAGACCAGTGTGGGCAACACAACTCAAAATAGGATGGAACTGGAGAGCCTTAATTCAGAAAAGGTGATCTTTAAATAAATAATTGGAGGAGATTAGAAAGTGTGCATTGTGGATAACTGAAAAATTGTAGTCAGATGAAGAAACAGCATTTGAGAGAGAGCATCTGAGATGAAAACATGTTTGTCATGTTCTAAGAAGTGGAAAGAGTCCAGGGTATCTAGAACAGAGTAAGGTAATTCTTTCAGAAAATGAAGACACAGACATAAAGGGGATTCTTTCAGGAAATGAGGGTACAGACATAAAGGGAGCCATGACCATACAGAGTCTTGTAAGGTCGTTGGCTTTTACTCTGAGTGAGGAGATAGCTATCAGAGATCATGAGCAAACCTAACTTCAGCTTTAACATATCACCCTGGCTTCAGTGTTGAAAAAAGATGGCAGAGAATCAAGGGTTGTAGCAAAGAGACTGGTTAATACAAAGATGATTGTGACTCAGACAGACTAGAGTAGTGGCATTGGAGGTGGGGTGAAATTTTAGTGGGTCATTATTGTAAATTCGGTCTTTATACATTTACATTTTCTCATAACATATTGGCCATACGTAGAATGCAATTGATTTGTGTGTGTGTTTGTGTGTGTGTGTCTGTATGTTTATCTGGTATCAAGATGACTTGCTGAAGTATTTGGCTCTAATGGCTGTTTAATTTCTCATCAAAAGACTATGCAAAAGAAGTTAGTCTCATCTCTTTCTAATATCCATACTTCTTTGCTCATTTTAGATAATTTTTGTAATCCAGAAAAATTTTTGAGTGGTTCAAGTGACTTACGTCATTTTTAGTTAGGTATTACTGATTATATTGAGTATTGTTTCATTAACTCACAATTAGGTGTTATGTTTACTCTCTATTTCTGATAAAATACACTTATGAGATGGAAAAGGATCTATTTCTAGCTAAGAACTTTAGCAAAAAGTGCTGTTAATGTTGTCAGTCTTTTCCAACAATTTTTGAAATATTTTTATTGCTTATTTTTGACTTTAACATGTTTCTGAAAAGAATTACATTAATATATTTTTAAATCGTGAAACTCCCTTGAATTCTTAGGATGACGTCTATTCTTTTTAAGAACCCTCTACATTTATTTTTTCGATATTGTATTTTATTTTCCTAAGTGAAATTGATGATTTTCTTTCCACGAGTGTTATCTTTACCCAGTATCACTCTCAAGGCTAATCTGACAACCAAAATGAATTGACAAGTTTTCCGTAAAATTTTATGTTGTTTAACCACATACTTTGAAATGTTTCTTCTAAGCTTATTACTTCATTCATATTTTATATCTTTCTTAGACCTTTTGTTAGATGAGAAGTCAATGTTAAGTAATTGTGGGTTCTCAGCTTACCATCTCAAACCTGATTCTCCTCACTCTGGTTGTTGTATATAATGCTTTAAATATTATTTATTGCAATATTTCCATTACAGTTTCTACCTTATATTTTTCTAAATGGAACTTGGTCTTTGGAGTCAAATGGATAATTTGGATCTCAGTTTATTTTCAATTCTTGTTTCATTGTAAAGAATTTGTGGAATATGGACTATATAGTATTTTTTATTTTAAATAAATTTTAATTTTCTTTGTGGATTATAATATAGTCAGTTTTTGGACATGTTCCAGAACAACATGACAAGAATATATATTTTCTCTTCCTAGAATACAATTTTTTCTACTCATCTACAAGGGATCTTCAAGAAGTTCATGGAAAGATTCACATTATTTTTTAACTCATTTTTCCACAAACTTTTGAAGTAGCCTCATATTTGACTAAACTTGTTAATTCTCTTAGTCAACATTTCTATTTTAATTTATTTTGTTTACTTGATAGGTCAATTTCTAGAAGGAAAATATTAAAGATTCCCTCTATGATTGAGGATGTATCTATTTTCAGTAATTTTAAAAAAATATTTTAGTTTTTATTCTGATATTACCATGTTCTATGTTTAATTATACTGAATATGCAATATAATTAATATATGCAAAATACAATATAAAATAGGAAAAAAAATATATATATATATATTCTTGATTGGCCATATTATTTGACAACACAAAATTTCCCCAGGCATTTCCATGAATTTATTTTTATTTTAACATTTACTCATACATATTTGTGGGGTACAGTGTATTGTTTCAATACACGCACCTACTGCACAATGATTCACTTAGGGTAGACAGCATCATTTTGCACCTGTTAGTCCACCACTTCTCAGTGAACGTTTTCAAACTTATATGTCACTCTGACTGATTATACCAATAATATTATTATGTTATTTTTTAAATCCGGCATGTCTTTCTCTCTTTTTTATTTTTAGTCTCAAAGTGTCATTATATGGACTTTCATCTCTTTAAGATATTTGGTAAATTTCTTTTACTGGTCTAGTCTAATTTCTTCCATAATGTTTTCTTTTTGTGATTTGAATTTTACAACATTATTTTCTCTTTATTTTCTTTTTTCCTAGCTAGATTTCTCAATATTTTTGTTATTATTATCTTTATATTCTCTGTATTTCCTTAGAAATTATAGACTCCTTCCTATGTTAAGAAATCAATATAAAATATTAACACAGTTATGTAATTTTTTTAGATCTATTCATTAAGAATTAGAAAGTATCTTTCAGAGACTGCTAATTGTCCTCAAATATTTCTTTTCGCCTTCTTTATTTAAAAAAAAAAAATCTTGATTCAAGCCAGGCACATTACCACCAAACTTGATAATTTACTTCCCAGCCATCCTTGAACCTAGCTGTGGTCATATGACTAAGTTCTGGAGAAAGTTGTATGAGAAACTGCTAGTTGGCTTCTTATTTAAAGACAAAAATACTTGCTCTAGATACCCATAGCTAGGATGGAATGATTTGAAAAATAGATGTAAATTTTATAGAGGGGTGACTATTTCATGTGTATAAATCCCCCAGGTTGTGTTTGAAATTAGGTTATGCAAGTTAAAATTATAAAAACTTAAGAACATAAAAATAATAAATATTAGGTTGGACCATATGAAATTGTCAATAATTGTTTTTGACCCGGGAAATGGGCAATTTCATATGATTCCATCTAATAAAATACCAAAATTTATGATAGGATCTTGAGAAAGTATCAGTATGATAATTTCACCATTTTCCATAGAAGTAACACATAAAGTCTTAATTTGATAAGTCAATAACTAGACTATTATTATTTCAAAAGTAGGGCTGGCTGGTTAGTTCAGAGTGTGGTGTTATAACACAAAGGACAAGGGTTCGGATCCTCCTACCAGCCAGCCACCAAAAGAAAAAAAATTATATAACTTATAATGCTAGATATAATATAATCAGGAAGTACAGTTAAAAAGAAGTGGTCTACTAATATTCTCATTTTTTATATTAGAGGGGACAATAAAGGTTTTATTAATTATATATCAGTTCATTACAGTGTCGTTGATTTTAAGACACATCATTATGGTATATACAACTTTACTTTTAATTTGTGGTCATCAATATCCTTTCTATCTCATATTTTAACCTCTTCTGTGCCAGCAAGAGCATTTGTGATGCTGCAATTCTTTAAAAAATTAAATAAATAGGAATGCTAAAAGTCATCATTGATAGGCTCTTAACCTACCATTGTAATGATTTGGAACTAACCTACTTTGCATTTTCACTTTGGGAATGTTGCAAATATATCTTATTCACCACAATCACCACTACCAATACCTTTCAGTAATCTAACACATTATTAAAGTTATAAAATAAATCATTAAAAGGATAGAAATTGTCAAATTTCTGAATTGTAGAGAAGCAGAATCATATAAAATATGTTTAGCTAAAAATAAATGGGAAATACTAGAAACAGATGCAATAATATAAAGTAAGAGGAAAAGAGCAAAATCAAATCTCTTAAATGCATTAATATATGTAAATATGAAAATTAACCTATATGAAAGAAAAGATTCTTGGATAATATCAAACTCATAGACAATGAGATACATTGAAAAGATATATAAGCAAAGCACAGAGGGATAAATACTGCACATGCTCACTCATATGTGGGAGCTAAGAGAGAAAGGAAGGAAGGAAAGAAAGTCCACAGTAGTGCGTTGGTCTTGCAGAGGGAGAGAACATTCTTAGGGCTACAAAGGGGAGTGGGGGGAAAAAGGAGGGGAGGGAGGTTGGGGGATAATTGGGTGTGGGACACAGGGTACAAAAGTAATTTCTGGTAGTGGGCATACCCCCAGTATGAA
The DNA here is from genome assembly GCF_000696425.1 of Galeopterus variegatus. NCBI lineage: Eukaryota > Metazoa > Chordata > Mammalia > Dermoptera > Cynocephalidae > Galeopterus > Galeopterus variegatus. The sequence goes on from NW_007726831.1 coordinate 386,581, forward strand.
TCTGGCCCTCACATCATGAGCACATGGGGTGACAATAAGCTTTGTATCTCATGAATATTCATGATAAATAAATAAATAAATAGGTAAATAAATAAAACAAAGATACACTGGACGAATAAAAGTAAAATGATTGTAAAAGACCTAGCAAGCCTACTAGGATTGTGAAAATAAAATAGAGTTGTGATATTAGTGTCAGGGAAGGTTGAATTGAAAGTAAAAATATTTTTAAGCTGATGTGCTACTTTATAATGATAAGGTGGGCAATCCATCATAAAGATATTTCTATGCATCTTAATATGTATAAAAAAAAATCAACCAAAATTTTCAAAACATAAAATACTGAAAATGCAGAAGAAACTAAAACAAAACCACAATATGATGCTTTCAGTACTTTAAGTTCATAATAACACAATGTAATAAACCTAGAGACTAATAATAAAAATATATAAAAGTAGTATCAACAATCTTATACATTTAAATTAAATTTAAAGATGGTCAATTTTCCAATTGGTAGGATTGAAGAAAATATCGAAAGTAAACTTTTAATATGTCTAGAAAATGGAAATAAAAACACAAACTATTAAAGTATGAGGCATGGCTGAATACATACTCAGAAAGATACAATCTTAAGTATAAAATATATAAACAATACAATAATTAGTTAAAAATACATGACAAGAGTAATGATAAAATAAAGCAATAAATTCCAGGAGATATATATGTATATACACATATCAGTATACCTGCAATGAACTAGAGCCATAAACCAATGTAGTTAATTAATTCAAAAGAGTTTTGAAAATTATGTCAATAAAATGCTGACTAGAAAGAACACACTGGTACCAAATACAAAAACCAAAATAAAGAAATAAACCTACAGGCAAATGAAATTAAGGGAATTTCCAATGACACATTACAATAAATATAAAAAACAGAATAAATGGAAGATTTTAGGAAAATCAACATTTCAAATTAACTTCATTATTAGTCAACACATTGATATATATATCCTTTAGTTTTATTTTTCCCTCTTTTCTGTATGATGTGGGGAAAATACTGGGTGACAGAGATAGATGTTGTCACACTTGTCAGCTAGTTAGAAATCCTCCGTTATGATATTTAATGGTATTAACCTGGCACTAGATATTGGTCACATAATCTGAAATACCACAGACATATTTGCTATTACAAAGTTTATAGTGGGTCTAAATACTAGAGTAAGATACCTCTCTAACTTTCAATTGGGAAGCTTACCAATTTGGTAGTGTAGAGTAGAGTGTCACTTTATCCAGATCATATTCAAATATCTGATTTAGCATATAATTTATTTAAATCATGAAGTTCTTATTTTATGTTTAAAACACTATTTGATTTATATAATGCATACATTTTTTTTTCCCTACAATACTAAATAGCTTATAGTATTAGAGGCTCTTCTATCTGAGAAGAATTTAATGATTTTGAATGTATTATTCAAGTCATATGTTTGGAGGAGAAAAAAATCATATATGATTGGAGGACATAAGAGTAAATATGAGAGGTCTTTGAAAAGTTCATAGAAAGATTTGTATTATATTTTAATTGCATATTTCTATGAAATTGTTGAAATACCTTAGTATGTCAAGAGTACTTCCAAAGGTCAGGAAATCTAGCAGTGGAGAAAAGAAACTATTAACTGTTCAATGAGGGATATATCATCTTAATTTTTATATACATATTAGTGGCAAGAAAAGTTGTGATAAATACACTGGGTAGGAAAAGTGCAGGCAGACAATGCAGAGAAGCCACCATTGTGGAGATGGTAAGGAAAATAAACTATTGTTTATTAAATACATATTTGAGGGCCGGCCCGGTGGCAAACTCGGTAGAGTGCGGCACTTGGGAGTGTGGCGGTGCTCCCGCCGAGGGTTCGGATCCCATATAGAGACCGGTTCCTGCTCACTGGTTGAGCGTGGTGCGGGCACGACACTGAGGGTTGCAATCCCATTACCGGTCACGAAAAAAGACAAAAAGGAAATAAATAAATAAATAAATAAAATAAAATAAAATAAATAAATAAATAAATAAATAAATACATATTTGTATTAGATACTGTGCTTCTTTATTTATCCAAAACCCACCAACTGTTATTGCTAGCTCTATGCAAAAATGGCTGGGTTGAGGAGGTAGAATAAGATCAAAGATATTATTACTGGAGAGACAGTAAGAGAGATAATGAACTCATAAATGGAAGTTCAAAGTCAATGTATTTCTATCTTAGTTAATCTTTGTTTGGAGACCTCATAAACTGATATCAATAAAATAAGAGAATGCCTAGGAAGAAATAATGTATAGCCAATTTCAGACAGATTTTAGAGTTACAAGTATGTAGAAATTATTCTATTTTCTATGCATAGAATTACTTTTTTCGCTTTGCATTTTTCACTGTAAAATATAGTGAGGTTCTGATTGTGTTTTCCTTAATTCAATATTTATATTATTGCTGCCATGTCTGAAAAATCCATAAATATTAATCTCTAATGATTCTACTCATGCAGAAAATAAGAAAAAGAAAAAAGATGGTTATCAGGAAAAGAAAATATCTTTGTACTCTGTTCTTCCTTTTACTATGAGTAGAAATCAACAGTCAGTGAGACACAACTTTCTATGTATTTTTTCATTTATTCATTCATTACTGTATGTCATGTGAGCTAGAAGTTAGAAAAACATTCATGAAAAAGATATAAACAACCCCTTTTCTCTAAGACTCCGAGAAGAATAAAAATTAAATCAGTAATATCAATTGCATTCTTACTGCTATCTAAAATTTGGTGGTTGTTTTGGGATTGCATACTTAATTCAAAAATGGGAGGTCAGAAAAGACTGCAAAAGAGACACAATGTTCAACTAGATGTGGACAGATATCTGAGATAGGATTCAAGGAGTATGTTAACTTGGTTGCAGAAAAAATACAATCAATCTCTAATTATATTTTGCATTTCTTTAAATTATCAGTGTAGACACACACCATGGTAGCATTAGCAGTACCAGTGGCATATTAATATAAGAAGTTATATGTATTTTTCTTCCATGTAATACTATTTTACCTGAAATTTTGACTGTTATTAAATCTGCCTCCAGATCATGTTATTTAATGAGTTACTGAAGGAAATACAATTATATCACTTTTTTTTGTATTTTAGTAATTATATTTCAATATAACCAGCTTTCTTTGTAATTCTATGTATTTTATTTTACATAGAGGAGCTGGTTAGTAGTGAAATTGAAGAGACAGCTGGCAGTACAGGTTTTTCTAAGAGAAAGAAACCTTCACCAAAAGAGGAAACAGATAGTGGTCCCAAAGAGGCAGGCAACAGGAGTGTCTCCAAGAAAAAGAAAAAGTTCCAAAAACCATCCCAAGAACATTAGAATGGACATTCCCTGGGGAGAGGGCATACTCCAAGGTGACATTTCCCAACCCATGTCCTATATCCCAATAAAAACAAATTCACAAAAGTTAAAAAAGAAAAAAACAATGTAATAAAAGTATTACCACTTAAAGGCTGAAGTCCATACTGCACACCACAATGAGAAAAATAGAAGATCTGATATTAACATCTTTGTGCAAAAGAAAAGAAAACTGACATACTTCTTGTTCCAAATCAAAGAAGTAACAATTACAAAAGAAAATAAAATCTATGTTTTCTCTTTCTCTATTTGTGTTTTTTAAATTTAAAATAAATCGTATTACACTAAAGAGCATACATTTCTATTATGCCATGTATTTATACTACAGTTAGATAAAAATATAGTTAGATTATATTTCTAGAAGGGAGGATCTTTAAATATAGTGGAGAGAGAGAGAGAGAGAGAGAGAGAGAGAGAGAGAGAGAGAGAGAGAGGAAGGAAGGAAAAAAGAGGAAGAGAGAAAGAAAGATTTCTCTACAAATCAAAGCTCTATGGGAGTAGCATACTATAGGAGTAGCATCCCAACACAAATTGGAGCATACTCCCTCCATGACCAATTTCAAGCTAAGTGGCATCATTGATCATGGAAATGGGGAGAGATGTATACAACCAGCTCTCATGAGCTGCTGCAAGCCAGCTCCAGCATCACTGGTTACATACGTTAGGCAAAGTAGAACAGACCACAGATACAACTGTAAAAAATTCCAATTTGTCATTGTAGCTTTCCTGCCAACCCCTCTTCAGCATTCCTTTTCAAAATGTCAGAAACTCAAGCCTATTCTTGGAGATAGATGATAGATAGATAGATAGATAGATAGGCAGATAGATTTATAATATTACATAGAGATACAAAATATTTCCTTGTTTTAAAATAGTATCAAAGTACATTTTACCACAGTTTACATCACAGCAAGTTGCTATGTATATAACTTTAATTAAAAATATTTTATCATAAAACGCAAAAAACATTTTACATTCAAGAATTAAGTTTCAAAACATCATGGGGAGTATTTATGTGGAGGAAACCTTTCATCAAATCCTTTATTCTGAGATATTGAGATACATTCATCAAAACAAATTTTTGTTTGCATTTTACATGGTGTTTGTAAATATCTAGCACAGGAGGAAAATCAAATATATTTGATCTACAGGACCATAGGGAGAAATGAAAATGTTATAACTATGAATAAATGGAGAGTAGAAAGCCTAACAATATTTGTTAAACCTTAATAAAATAGAACGTAGTGTCTTTTTATTTCATGGACATTCACCATATAAAGGGAAATATGGAACAGCTCCAGACTCAAAGAATCTACACTACATATTCCAATTATTATTAGGGCTGTAAGAATTTTCTACTTTACTCTTCTTTTCTTTCAGAGTTAAAATCATATCAAATTAATAAAAAATATTTAAGAGTGAATAAAGGATATTTTTGATGCAGCAACAAAAAGGAACTAGAGTGATGGCAATTTTTGCATTTTAGGAAATGTAGTTTTTGAACGTGTGTTCTAGGATAAGTTTATGATAAATTATTTAGATCCTAATAAAAATAACAAAGTGTATATTTTACAAAGATTTAAAAAGAAAATACCTTATTTATATAAATATAAGATAAAATGCATCTTTAATCACATACATTAATAATAGAATCACTGGAATAATATATACCATTATGTTTATAGGAAATGTTAATTGTAAAAGGCATATTTGAATCTTTTTAACTGCTTAGACCTCAGTTCTCAACTATGCCAACTAAGGCTTAAGTTTTAAATAACTCAGAGTTACACCTTTCAGAATGACACAGTTGATATTAAAGTATCTTTTGATTTACTCCTAAACTTTGTTATTTTCCACCAGTATTCTACTCTCAGTAGAATATTTTCCAACTCTTCACCTTTGCCAGCCAGTATTATTTTGACCAGTGCTTTGTAATTGAAAATATTTATATATTGTGTGGGTAACATACTTCTTTCAGTGATTCCAAAGATGACAACATATTATTAGAAACTAAACACACACATGTATTTATTTAACTTTGCCAAAGTGTGCTTTGCTCACATATCTATGGGTATTAATGTACCTGTAAAAATTCACATAAAATAAACACAATATGAGTTTTTGCCTTGAAGAGAGAATAATTTTATTCATCTATACATTTCAACTTTAATAAAGAAAGGTTAAATTATATTTTATGAGAAGGAATCATAGTGACATTATTCAAGAATTATGCTTGTCTTATGTTTTGCCATATTGCTCTCTGGTAAAGTATAAATTAAGTAACTTACTGAATTTGTCAGAGCCAGATGTTTTTGATATTATTTTGCTCACAATAGCAATGATTTCAGTACGTGAGAAGCATCACAAATATCATTCCCAAGAGCAGTGAGGGATGAATATTATGAACACAATCATGTACCATATCACTTACTCTTCATTGAATAAAACATATTCCATACACTGGTTCTGGAATTATAAACTATCTCTCAGATTCAAGGCATCTAAATTTTAAATTGACTTGAGGACAAAAAGTAAATTTTTAATGCCATACAGTAACGTATGCAATAAAGTGAGCCTTTTTTTTTTTTTTTTTTGTCTTTTTCTGTGTCCGGCAACGGATCGCAACCCTCAGTGTTGCCCCCGTACCGGACCAGGGACCGGCAACGGGATCGCAAGCCTCGGTGCTGCTCCCGCGCCTCGCTCAGCCAGTGAGCGGGAGCTGGTCCGTATGTGGGATCCGAACCCTCGGACGGGAGCGCCCCGCGCTTCCCAAGCGGCGCACTATCCAGTGCGCCACTGGGCCGGCCCCTAAAATGAGCCTTTTCAAAACACTTTTAATTAATATAGTTTCCGCTTTACTTGCAAGTTTTTTTGTTTTGCATTGTTTTGTTTGCTTTTGCCAGAGAGGAGATAGTTAACATTTTATGGTTTCTATTTCACACTTGGGGGGAAAATATCCTAGTACTTAAACTGGTATTTAAGGGTATCAATTTCATCATTTTAGCTCTATCTCCTTAAAATCTCTACGCTATCCATTGTCCCATCATAAACACATCATGGTCTTTCTCAGTGCTGTCCCAGTACTTATGCTGCTCTCCCACTTCATATGAATTACTACCTGTTTGTTGCAATTTCATCCCTTTGTCAATGTTCAATTGAAGGCCTGACTCGCAAGTAAGGTTTCTTTCTCGTGACCAAATCACATGCTATTCTCTCCCTTGTCCAAAGTCCAGTAACTATTAATATCTGCATTTATCAACTACTTTGAATTAAACAGCTTTTGCTATTTATGTCTTTTCTTCATATCTAGATTATAAACTTCTTAAGGGCAAAGATTTGAACTATGCTAATATCCCTATTATAATGAGCATTTATATTGACATCCATTAAAGAGGTTCAAATCATATTTTGTTAAAAAAATAATTGATTAAAATAATTTTAGCTCTAAATCAATAAATTTAGCTCCACATCTTTAGAAATCACTTCTTCATACAATAGAGTGATTATAACAAAATATACCACATATTTTACTTTTATGCTTGTGTCCAATTTTGGAGCATGATTATAAAAGTTGAACCAGAAGAGTTTATATTCATTATTGCAAATAGAAGAATTTATATTAAAACTGAACAGATATATTTAAGGCATTTTGTTAGTTTAAATACATTCATCATAAAAGTTAAAACTTGAGAGATTTTATGTATCATAAGCCCACTTTATATCCATGCTTTTATTTAATCCTCATAACACATGCCTATTATTATACCTTATTTGGAAATGATGAGACTGAGTCTTATGCATATTAAATAACTTGTGCAAGGTAACCGAGCTAATAAAGTGGTATAGGAGGACATTAAGCCAAGGCTGTCTTCTTAACAAACACACAACCACACTCTAACACATTCAGAGTAAAGACACATTAAAGAATATGTCATCTGAATCTCTGATTTTATAGATGTGGAAACTGAGACAGAGGTTAAATATTTTGCCAATGTCACACTGGTACTAATTGAAGAACGAAGATGAAAATAGGAAACTAGCGTCTCCAAGCTTTCTGTATTTTAGTAGGCAGAGACAAGTCTTCAAATTAATGACTGGAGGCTAATTGTAGTTGCTAGAGAGAGCTTAATTAATATAACTGTATTTTTTTTAATTCTTCAATGTTCAATGGTAAAACCAACTCTTTAGATGTGTTCGAATACACTAGAACAAGCTAGAAAACTTTTTAAAACTGAGAAAATAATCAAGACAAGATAAAATTACGTGTGTGTGTGTCTGTGAAACTAGACAGCTGTGTTTCTTAAGAAGATCTTTGCATTGTCCTGGTTATATTCTTTTGCCGCTCTACCAGGAAGTGTGTCTTCATTTTTCTTTTCTCATTATCTCAGATGTTCTCTTCTTTTCCCCTAATGCCTATGTTAGAAATTCATTTGGCATTTGTGGGTATTCATAAAGAATTCTAGTTACTTCCTACACATACCTGTTCTGATACAGCCAAAAACCATTTGGTGACATTATCAACTCATTAAAGTGAGAGATGTGACAGAAAGAGCACATGCGACATAGAATAAATATAAAAGTGTCAACCACTTAAATGGAAAAAAAATCCATCTGTCCCTTTTTTCTTTGAAAAATGAGTTGTGTATTAAATTCTGTCCTTAATACATGACAGCAAATTAATCTCAAAATAGATAGGAGCATATAGTATTCAATTTCATTAAAACCAATATTGATTGCAATCTACTATATGGAATATATATGTTAGATTTGAGAAAAAATTATATAGAAGAATAAAAAATAGTCAGTGCCCTTAAGGGTGCTTATCTCTAAAGGGAATGAAGTAGCTAGAGTGGAATTAAGTAAAAATGTATGCCAGAGAAATTCAAGACAAAATTAATAACTCTCATATTACAGAATTAAAATCAATCATATTTAATTGAGAAGAAATCAAATAAGATTTCAAGAAGAGAAGCTATTTAGGTAAGCTTTAAAGGAACAAGCCAAAATATTTAACATATTTTCTAATATCATTATCTGCCTTGAACTTATTTTGTTTCACATATTGTGAAAAATAAATATATTACATATAATGTAAAATATTGTTATTATCATAAAATGGTGATATGCAATAGAAAAGCAAAACAAATAGGTGTCAAAAGTCAGGTATCAAAAAATTAGTGGAGGATTATTTCAAAGTTTAATAATTTCTCCAGTAAATTAAAAACAATGTTTTATTAATACCATTATTTTTGGAATATAAAGTACTTTAATGTTATCTATTCCATTGTTCTTGACTACATGCTCATAAAGCAGAAATTATTTTATTTTTTCCTGTAAAGAGTACTATGCATACACGTAGACTAATTGGCAGATGTGTGCTAAACCCCGACAACAAATACTTAAGAAAGTTGATTTCCTCCAGAATATTCCTAACATTAAGATATCCATTTGACCAATAATATACGTCATATGATTTATCCTCATTGACAAGACATGTCTTAACTCTCTGCACCAAAGAATTCTGAAAGAACTGAGGTAATCGTTCCAAACCAGATCTTACAGGACCACCTTGTTGGAAAATTTATAATACTGCCCTAACACATTGGCCAAATATACTTACTTAATGACCCTAAGTAAATGGAATATTCAAAAATAAATTAAACTCATTTCTCATGGTGCATTAACATGATATGACACAAATAATTATTCTTTTAAGGCAGATAGTGTATTTTTAGCAACAATTATTGAAGAGTAGATATCTATATTTAAACAAATTCAACCACCACCATCATGTTTTATTTGACAATCTGTTCTTAATTCTAAGATTTCCATCTTTTGTGAGTTGAGAACTTTCTTAATGCATTTTACAGAAATTCAAGGACTTTGCTGTTATATCAAGTATATCTCAAATTCGCAAGCGTTAGTGCTGCCTTAATTCCTGGTCATTTGAGAGCAATTCCATGGGAGAAAAATCAGCAAAATAAAGATAAGTTACTTAATGGACTATAATATGTATTCTTCAAATTTATCTTAGATACCATATATAGCAGTACAAAAGTCTTCCACAACAGATTAAATCATTTAAACAATTTCCTTATGCTTTCTGCAGGGCAAAATACAATATTTTATTAATATTCTGTTTTTTTTACTCCTTTAAAGTGACAATAAAAATGATACTATGTTTGTTTTATATTTGTCATAATCTTACGTTTTCTAGGAGAAAAAGCGTAAGGAAAGATAGGCTTCCAATTTCCTATAATCTGTTTTTAGAATTCGGGTTAGCACTCTCTGGCCACTGATTCAGTAATTCTAATTTATCGCCTATTTTCCCAGAGCAAATATAAATCTATAATAACTGTAATAAAAAATGGAGGGGGGCGTAGAGGGGGTGGATATTTTGACTTAATGGCATCATTTCTAAGCCTTTAATCACAGAATTGTCCTGAAGAAAACACAAGTGATCACTCCAGTGTCACGTTCCACTGGAGCAAACCATAGCCGAGCAAGAATAGTACATATAATATAAAAAGAGAGAAGTCTACATAAATATTCTCACTGCCTTAATTTACTAGAACTGCTTTGAGTAAATACAAAGTGTTCTTTAGCATTCCTCTTAGAAAAGCAACCCTCTCTCTCCTTTAATGTTATCAAACCAACTTTGGGGTGTGATAGAGATATAGTCCAAGAGATATGACATTTTAAGTGACAGAATTGCTAACTTGAAATGGAGGTTGTACTACATTCACTTAATATTCCTTTGGACTTTGTGACTAGACCTCACAAAAAGTGTTACATCTAAAGGTGAGATTTAACATTAATATGACAATGTTAATATTAATAAATCCTTGGATATACAAAAGAAAACACTAGTCACACTTGGTGGCATGGCTCGGTTTAGATCATTATTATCTTTTTTTCTATATGTAAGATATGGGTGAGTAGTGGTAAAGGTGGAAATATAGGCAAGCTTTCCTGCCCACTACCATATGCACTAGCTACAAATGGCTATTGAGCACCTGAAATATGGCTAACCTGAATTCAGATATGCTATAAGTGTAAAATACACACTGAATTTCTGAAACTATTAAGAATATAAAATAAGTCTTTAATATTTTATATTACATGTGTGCAGACACAAGAATATTCTAGATATTTTGGGTTAAATAAAAAGTATTATTAAAATAATTTCAGTGTTTATTTTAATATTTGTAATGGGGTTAGTACAGAATTTTAAATTCATATGTGGCTCTCATTTGTGACTCAATATGTTTCTATTGTATAGCCTTCTACTGCAGGGTTTCTTAAACTGCAGTAAAGCAATGCTATTGACATTTTGGGCTAGATAATTATTTGTTGTTGGGGGATATCCTTTGCATCGTACAATGTTTGGAAGCATCTGTAACCTCTACTTCCTGGGTGCCAGGAGCACATCGCCACTGGTCTATGGTATCCAAAGAGGTCTCATATTACCATACCAAGACAATTTTACAATGCCATATCTGAAAAAGGAAAAACACAGATACCTGAAATTAAAAGGCATTACATTTGCTCATTTGGTATGATTAGCATGATAATTATTTTTTGATATGTTGTTTTCTATTAGAAACCAAAAGACATTTTATTACAATGGGAGAGCTAACTGCATATAGAAATAAGAGTGACAGTAAGTTTTAAAAATTGTAAATTTATGCACACTTCCTTAATTTAAAATAACCTTAAAATAATAATTGGTTCACACAAAAAGGTGAAATTTAAATTAAAACATGTAATATTTATTTCTTAAAAGGCCATATTTTCAAGACATAGCATCATTTGTTGTGACAAACCTATGCTCTAAATGATAATACCAGTTTAAATTTACATAAATAATGAATTAATGTGAATAGACACTTTCTGTGGATTCTCTGGTTATGACTTTAGATCACATACAAGGAGGGATGGCTTTTAAGATTTCCAAAACAATTTTTTTTATTCTCACAAAGCCATCACTCCTCCTCCCCCTTTCCCATCTCTGTTCTGTTATCTCCTTTTGAAAATTTGATGAATTATTGCTGTTGTAACATCCTACTTTATTTATTTATTTATTTATTTATTTTTCAGCTCCCACGTATGAATGAAAACATGCAGTATTTTGCTTTCCGTACCTGGTTTAATTTACATAACATAATTTTCTCTAAAGCTCATCCATGTTGTGAATGGCAGGATTTCATTCTTTTTTATGGCAGAGTAATATTCCATTTGTATATATACCACATTTTCCTTATCTAGTCATCCAATGATGGACATTTAGGTTGGTTCCAACTCTTGGCTACTGTAAATAGAGCTGTGATAAACATGGGAGTGCAGGTATCTCTTAGACATGATGATTTCCATTCCTTTGGGTATATACACAGCAGTGTGATTGTTGGATCAGATGGCAGTTCTGCCTGTAGTTGTTTGAAGAAACTCTATACTGTTTTTCATAATGGCTGCACTAATAAACGGTGTAGGAGGGTTCCCCTTTTTCTGCATTCTTGACAACACTCGTTATTCCCTTTTTAATAATGGCCACTCTAATGGGTGAGATGATATCTCAGTGTAGTTTTGATATGCATTTCCCTGATGGTGAGTGATTTTAAGAATTTTTTCTTTTTTTAATGTAATTTTATTTTGTCAATATACAATGTGGTAGATTATTGTGGCCCATTACTGAAACCTCCCTACCTCCTCCCTCTCCCCCCTCCCTCCCAACAACCTCATATTTCTTCCCTTGTTGTATCAACTTCAAGGAATTGTAATTGTTGTGTCTTCTTCCCTCCCACCCCAGTTCATTTGTGTATTTATTTATTTTTAGCTCCCACAAATAAGTGAGAACATGTGATATTTCTCTTTCCCCCCCTGACTTGTTTCACTTTATATAATTCTCTCTAGGTCCATCCATGTTGTTGCAAATGGCAGTATTTCATTCTTTTTTATAGCATAGTAGCATTCCATTATGTAGATACAACACATTTTCCGTGTCCACTCATCTGATGATGGGCACTGGGGCTGTTTCCAACTCTTAGCTATTGTATATACTGCTGCACTGAACATTGGAGAAAAGGTATACCTTAGACTTGATGATTTCCATTCCTCTGGGTATATTCCCAGCAGTGGGATAGCTGGGTCATATGGTAGATCTATCTGCAATTGTTTGAGGAACCTCCATACCATTTTCCATAGAGGCTGCACCATTTTGCAGTCCCTCCAGCGATGTATTAGAGTTCCTTTTTCTCTGCAACCTTACCAGCATTTATCATTCACAGTCTTTTGGATATTAGCCAACCTAACTGGGGTGAGATGGTATCTCAGTGTGGTATTGATTTGCATTTCCCAAATGCTGAGTGATGTTGAGCATTTTTTCATGTGTCTGTTGGCAATTCATAAATCTTCCTTTGAGAAATGCCTATTTAGCTCTTTGGCCCATTTTTAAACTGGGTTACTTGTTTTTTTGTTGTAAAGTTGTTTGAGTTCCTTATATATTCTGGATATTAGTCCTTTGTCGGATGTATATTTTGCAAATATTTTCTCCCACTCTGTTGGTTGTCTTTTAATTCTGTTAATTGTTCCTTTTGCTCTGTAGAAGCTTTCTAGTTTGATATAATCCCATTTGCTTAGTTTTCCTTTGATTGCTCATGCTTTGGGGGTTGTATTCATGAAGTCTGTGCCCAGTCCTACTTCCTGAAGTCTTTCTGCTATGATCAATGGAATGGAATAGAGAATCCTGAAATCAACCCACACACCTACAGCCATCTGATCTTTGACAAAGGCACCAAGACTATACACTGGGGAAGAGACTGCCTCTTCAGCAAATGGTGCTGGGAGAACTGGACATCCATATGCAGGAGAATGAAACTAGACCCATACCTCTCACCATATACTAAAATCAACTCAAAATGGATTAAATAATTAAATATACACCCTGAAACATTAAAACTTCTTAATGTTGAGCATTTATTCATGTGTCTGTTGGGTGCTTGTGTATCTTCCTTTGAGAAATGCCTATTCAGCTCCTTTGTCCATGTTGGGAAAATAGAATAATTTAATCAGTCCCCCTCACCTCAGCCTGGTTGGGTATGGTGCAGCACATTCTTTGTAAACAAATTTGTGTGTGGGTGGAGTTAGTGCACCTGCAGCCAATGTATCTTTTTAGTTTTGTTACTATTCTTGTGTTCTTTAGAGTTTGTGAAGCAGCTCTGGCCAGCAGAGGGCTCACATCTAAAAATAGAGAGCATGTTTACTTTGCTGGCATCTGCTCAGTTTTTCTTTGGACTTTGCTGGCACCAGTTGACTTTCTGAGTTTCTCTTTGGACTGCCTAGTTCCTAGATGTGTGTGCATACAGAAATAAAAACTACTCTTTCTTCAACCAAGGCCCCAAGGACCTTTTTTCCGGTTACCTAGCCCTTATACCTGCATGTAAAGTGTTTGTGACCCAGTCTCAACAATGGGCTTGAGGGGTCTGTAAGCTTCAGACCCAGCCATAGCTCTACAGTCCTTTTTTTATTCAGGTTACTTGTTTTTTACTGTGTAGTTGTTTGAGTTCCTTGTATATTCTGGATATTAATCCATTGTCAGCTGTATAGTTTCCAAATATTTTCTTCCACTCTGTAAGCTGTCTTTTTCCTCTGTTAATATGATTTCCTTTGCTGTGCAGAAGCATTTTAGTTTGATATAATACCATTTGTTCATGTTTCATCTTGTTGTCTGTGCTTTCAAAGACTTTCATAAAGTCTTTGCCCAGTCCTACATCCTGAAGTGTTTCCCCTAAGTTTTCTTTTAGGTATTTTACAGTTTCAGGTCATATAGTTAAGTCTTTCTTCCACTTTGAGTTAATTTTAGTATATGGTGAGAAATGGAGGTCTAGTTTCATTATTCTGCATATGGATGTCCAGTTTTCCCCGCACCATTAATTGAAGAGGCAGTCTTTTCCCAGTGTATGTTCTTGTTGCCTTTGTCAATGATGAAACTGCTATAAGTACATAGATTGATTTCTTGGTTTTCTATTCTGTTCCATTGGTCTGAGTGCCTTTTTATGCCAGTACCATGCTGTTTTGGTTACTATAGCTTTGTAATATAATTTCAAGTCAGGTAGTGTTATGTCTATGACTTTATTTATTTACTTATGTACATTTTGCTCATTATTGCTTTGCCTATTTGGGGTCCTTTGTTGTTCCATATGAATTTTTCTTCTGTTTCTGTGAAGAATGTCATTGGTATTTTGATGAGGATTGCATTGAATCTTTAGATTGCTTTGTGTAGTATAAACATTTTCACACTGCTAATTCTTCCATTCCAAGAGCATGGAATTGCTTTCCATCTTTTTGTATCCTCTTTAATTTCTTTCAGCAGTGATTTGTAGTGCTTGTTGTAGAGGTCTTTCACCTTCTTGGTTAAATTTACTCCTAGGTATTTTATTTTTTGGCAACTATTATAAACCGATTTATAAATATCTGCTAGTTCATTATTGATGTATTAAAACACTACTATTTTTGTGTGTTGACTTTGTATCCTGCAAGTTTACTGAAATTGTTTATCAGCTGTAAGAGTTTTTTTCTAGTGTCTTTAGGTTTCTCTACATATAGGATCATGCCATCTACAAAATGGGATAGTTTGACTTAGGCTTTTCCAATCTGAATGTCCTTTATTTTTACTCTTTCCCAGTTGTTCTGGCTAGTGCTTCCAATACTATGGAATAAGAGTGATGTAAGTGGGCATCCCTGTCTTGTTTTTGTTACTAAAGCTTTTCAGGATGAGATTGGTGTTGCGTTTGTCATCTATAGATTTTATTGTGCTGAGATATTTTCCTCTATACCTAATTTGCTGAGAGTCTTTATCATTAAGGGATGTTGAGTTTTCTCAAATGCTTTTCTGCATCTATTGAGATAACTATATAGTTTTTGTCTTTGCTTTTGTTGATGTGATGTATCACATTTATTAACTTGCTTATGTTGAACCATCATGCATCCCTGGGATGAATCCCACTTGATCATGCTGTATAATTGTTTTGATGTGTTTCAGAATTCAGTTTGCTAATATTTTGTTGAGGATTTTTACATCTATGTTCATCAAAGATATTAGCCTATAGTTTTCCTTTTTTTTTGTTATATCTTTATCTGGTTTTGGTACTGGAGTTATGTTGGCTTCATAGAATGAGTTCGGGAGAATGGCCTCTGCTTCAGGTTTTGGAGAAGTTCAAAGAGAATTAGTTTTCTGACATAAATTTTAGGTTTGTATTTGACTTCATAATCAGTGTTTTACCAGATAAGGAGAATAAAGAAACTTTACATATTGAATAAAGCTTAAACTACTTGTTTTATTAACCATCCATGTAGCAACATAAAAAAAGCAACTCAAATTACTACACATATAGCTAATACATGTTGATTATATTGTTAATCAGAGAAATCTCTAGCATGTTCAGCTGAAGCCAATAGTCTATAATGATTTTTATCACAGTTCTACTGCAGGGTTTCTCAAATAGCTACTATTTCTTTATTGCGTGGTACCCCACAAATCAATAACCAACTGAATTAGAGCTTGTATATAATATTAATGACTGTGTTAATACTCAATGTTGTTTTCAACTGTGAAAAAGTGACAAGAGATCTCATGCCTCAGCTGTGTTCCATTTGAAACAAAGGCAATAACCCAATCTTTCAAGCAAGAAATAAAATAATTTGAATAATGAAATATAATCATTTTGTATACTTCTCATTTTTATTTTAAATTAAGGAAATGCATTTGAATTCACAGTAAATGCTCTCAAGGCACAGTAAGGTAATAATGTCAAGTTTTTGTTAAGGCTTCATCTAAAAAAATAGGGGAAGAGGAGAAAATAACTGTTCAGATAAAGCATTGTTTTCAGTAGTCATAAACAGCAGAATTTTCACTGAGACAATGAAGAACAGAATACAATAAGACAATTTACATTAGTTTGGTTGTCATCAAATGAATCTACTCTTAGGATTTTAGAACACCCACTCTGTTTGTTTTACTACCACTATATTCATTTGGTATCTCAAGGACCATTACTAGTATGTGGTCCATTGATGGACAAAGCTTCTAGTTTGGGTCAATGAATAGCTGTGTGGTAGCACTGACCCTCTGTGACACAAGGCTGTGATGGATATGAGCAAGTAAATCAATAAAATATTCTTTTCAAGACTACTTCTTCCCATTTCCTGAGACTTATCCATTTCCTATAAATATAATACAACTCGAAATAAATATGTAACAGTTATTTGAAGGGGTTGAGGAGATGTACTGATGTACTAAACAAATAAATTTTTATACTAGAAATTTTTAAAAATAATCAAAGAAACTGCCTATTGTCTCCCTGACTCTGTACTTTTTATAACCATGCGAGCTAATTTATCTCATCCTTTTGTTTAGTTATCACACCCATAGACACTTCCAAGGGCCCATGGCATTCTGTCTTAGTATACGCATTTTGTGCACATTGATGGGAAATTTTGCAGCCATAAGCCAAAAATTTTGAGAATTATAATAATTCTGCCAGAAGCCATTCTGTGAAAGTAATATCATTTAAGAGGACATGCTTTCGATGAAACTCCTTAAATAACAGATAGACAATAATATGGGATCCAGGGAGGAAAAAACACTTAGTCCCAGAATAGAAAATAGTCATTTAGACCCATTGGTTAGAATTTCCTAAGCAGTGAGCAACTACTGATGGACAGGGTTTCTTCTCTTTTCCTCCTCTTCCTCCCTTCCTCTTCTTCCTCCTTCTCCTCTCCCTCCATTTCCTCCTCTTCCATCCTAGAAACAGGTAACTGTTTTAATATTTTCTTTTCCAATACATGTAATTAACACAATCCTATCACTCCATATGATGTTCATAATCAATAGTTTCTTGATTTGTGCTGCAGTTTATATCAGCTACTTGGGTTATTTTTGAAGACCTGCTAATCTCTATCACATACATTCCCCTGGTTACTAAAGTTCACAATCGTCTGAAACACTAAAGCACTAATAGCATCTTATCAATTGTTTTCACTTCATAAGGAAGTTAAAAATTTCAAAGCCAGAATTTAATTGAGTTTAGTCTGGCTGAACACACTTGTAAATATCTTTGTGGAAATACTGCTTATTTAATCTGCGTAGCAAAAAATTTACATTTCTTGGTTACAGCATGGTGTTATAACACCAAGGCCCAGGGTTCAGATCCCCACACCAGCCAGCAAAAATAAATAAATAATTAATTAAAAATAATAATAATAATAATAAATTACATTTCTTTCTTTCTTTCTTTTTCTTTTTTGGCAGCTGGCAGGTTCAAGGATCAAACCCTGGTCCTTGGTATTTTCAGCACCACATTCTAACCAACTGAGCTAACCAGCCAGCTCCAAAATTTTACATTTCTATTGTATAGGTTTTGTAATGAACGCAGTGTATTAGAACATCAGTACAAGTATAAGATTTAAAAATAAATATGTGTGTGTGTGTGTATGATTCACACTCAGAAAACTGTTAAAGACAAGAGTGCATGTTCAGTCTATTTTAAGGGTTTGCAAAGTCACTTAAAATGCTGGATAAACCATCAAATGTCTTCAGGGACACGGGTCATGTCTCTAGAAAGAGAGAAACAGGCCAGTATATGCAGCAACATGAGATATATAGTGCTTTTTGGACCCTATTTTGAGAAATCATTTGATATTTTGATATAGATCACTCTACTGCTAATCATTCAATATTATGGGCAGAACATACTTTCTGGCTTTACTGAGCATTTGATATGTCATATCATGTTAATAGTTATCAATATTATGACCTTGTAGTCTTTGTGTTTCCAAACTTTGTAGAGATCACTTAGATGTCACCTAATGTTATATTATATATAATAGGACCTTTTTCAGTAAATATTGTATCAAACAAATAACTCGAATAAGCATTATCTCTGCTTCGGGGCTGTGTGATAATCATGGAAATTTACCCTGAGAATTGTTGCGTTAAATATTATAATTTTTCACTTAAGGTGTCCCAATCATTGGGGATGGAGGAGTTTATCTAAATGTTTTAGGCAAAAAAAAAAAAAAAAGAAAAATTAAGCTCAGCCAACACATGTGTTGTCCCTGTACTATATAAATGATCCTCCAATTCTCCTTCATGTTTTTAATGTTGCATTTTCTGTTTATCTCAAAACAAATACATAAGATTAGAATGTGTACTAATTATTAATGAGCACAAAAATATGAAAAACTCTGGAAGTTCTAATTATAACAGAGCTGTCAAGTAGTCAATAGTATATATATTCACCAAATTCAACCTCCCTCTTCTAGTTTATCATAATAATGCTTGCAAGTCATTGAGGAACAGGTTAAGGTCTATATTGCAACTGCTATATGGAAGATATATGTTCCTTTGTGCCCTGGGTTTGTTTCACTTAAAATAATTATGCAATCTGTTCATTGTACAAATAACATTGCTAAAGTCACCAATATAAAATGGTGTTTCTATAACTGACCCTTTCTTTAACCTGTAGGGCTAAATTTTTCCCTGCCTAGGATAAAATTTCATGCAGATTCCATAACATTTACGATCACTCTTAGATAATGAAAAAGGGCAACATTTAGTTTGAAGAACAGTCTCATTTTTATAATTAAAATATTTGGCTCATTATACCTATGAAAATTCCATAGTCCTATTCAATTTTGAGCTGGCTCTCTCAGTACAGTCCTGCATCAGCCTTGGGGTATTATCTGGTTCTTCATCTTCATCATCTCTATTTCACCTTAAGTTTCTTTTTTTGTTTTATTTCCTTCACTCTCTTTCCTCAAATGGGCAGCGTATATGATCAAGAAAAGTTTTACTTGAATGACAGATGTATTTCCTTGATGATTCCCTCTGGATATGGCAGATTCCTAATGCCAGTACCTGTTTCATAAAGTGCTTTTTTGTGTGTTTGTGAGAATTATTGAAAAGTACTCCGACTGGAGCCATCGAAGTTCATCACTCTTGACTTTGAAAATATCTGGTAGGCAGGTTAGGACTTCCCTCAATTCCTATTCTTAGGCTGGGGTCATATTCTACAATCAGACAATAATTTTTGAATGGATACAATAATTTTAGGAAGGAACCCAGGCAGGCTACCTCACATAAAGTCCACACAATCCATTTGAGTTCTTTTCTTTTTGAATTTTTATTATTTATTTTTACTTTTGGTGTGTGGGCAGTTAGACGTCCATGGCCTTGCTGCCTATTTTGGTAGAATTTTTTTCAGATGTAAGCTTGCCATTGTCCCTTTACAACCCAAATTCTAAGAAGCACAGGTTTTATTTTCCAAATGGTTTAGTTAGCATTGTGCCACATTTACAACAAGTCCTTGTTTTTGAAGAAATAAATCATTTTGGATCCCTCACTGAGAACATTTCTTAAGTTTCTCCCCAGAGGTACCTACTATCTAGAAAGTGGTGTTTATCTTACCTAAGTTTTCTATTTCATGACATATGTGTGAATTCAAAAATAACTTTTTATATATTTTTGTGTTTCCAAACTGTAGGTAAGGGATGCATATCTTTCCAAAATCTTATATCTGTATCTCAGATTTATGTTTTTAAATTTAATGTTAATAGCACATACACAATTCAGAGTTGTATAGCATTACAACCCTGACATGATGCATGAGTACTTACTCATTTATTTTAACCTCTATTTAGTACTTTACTGAAGAAATGTACTATTTATTGATCTATTCTGTGATGCAAAAGCGATATGTTGTTTCTAATTTTTCATGATTACAAATAACACTGCATTAAATAATTGTGCAAATGTTTCTCCATGTCATGTTTTCTAGTTTCTCTAAGGTATGTCTTGTAGGTTAAATAGTTTGTCTTAAAGTATAAATATCCCTAGTTATTGTAAAGCTTGACAAATTGCTCTTTTACTATTTTATACTACCATCGCAACATACGAGGGTTTTTGATTTCCTGGATTCTTACTGAAACTTTTGTATCAGACTTTGGAAAAAGTTGGCAATCTAATGAGTGTTTTTTTTTAATGCAATTCCTAAATTATTGGTGAGGGTGGTGTATGGGGGGGGGGTTATGTCTGTGTGTTTGTTATTTGGGATTTTGCCTCCTTTTCATTGGGTTGTCTTTGCATTTTTAATTTCCATGTTTCCCTTATGTATTTTGTGTTTATAATACTTTGTCACTTTTATGTGTTGCAAGAAATAGCTCCTATTATTTGGTTTCTATGAGGTGAGACTTAATTCCCAAAGATGTGGAATCATTCTAAGTTCTTTTACTGAAATAAGAGTACTTGGATAGCACTGACATAAACTTCACTGACTATTACTGTTGCTTTGCAACTATAGGTCTGAGGAGTTCTGGGGTGATTTGAATGTCAGTATTATTTATAGATAAGTGAGACTGATGATTTTCACCTGGTCTTGGTGAGAGACCTGTGGAGCTGTGCCATTAGGGCTGGTTATTCAGCAGGAAAATGCCTAGATGATCATCATGGTATAAGAAATCCTGGCTGAGACTCCATCTTGGACTGAGATTTTCTGAGTCACTGATATGAGAGAAATTTCTGTTCCTGATCTGACAGAAAAGGTACATCCTGGTGTGGCCTTTGCAAAGGGACAGAATGAGAACTTATGTCTGGCTTCTTTAGACCCTTGCTGTGAGGAAAATATTGGCTGTGATACTTATCCTGACTTTATGCTGTTGCCTTATTGTAGCCTTTTAATGCAATGGACTGTAGATTTGTAAGTCTTGTGAAAGTTGGTCCTGTGAGTCTTCCTTAGCAATTGAACAGTGCCTAATGCCATCTTCAGTGAAGTTTGTCATTTAGTACTACTAACAGTGTAATCTCTGATTTTTGTAAGAAAAAAAAAAAACATTGAGCAATGTTTATTATTGAAAAATTGTATTACAGATTCTTTGGATTGTGTTTATACTATCAACGTACCTATTTGTTATTTGAGACTAATGTTTCTTTGAAAGTAATAAACTTTTCAGAATACACAAAATATTAAGTTGAGTATCAGGTTTTTAATATATTTGTAATTGTCATAATTCAATAGTTCCAAAGGGTACGGTATCCACTATCCAAGCTTCCTTAATAGTAATGAACAGTTTGCTTGGAATGAATACAAATGGCAAACAAATGCTCATGGAGGAAAAAATCTTCTCAACTTAACAAAATATTTTGGTTTAAGAAAAATATTTTCACATATTGTTTTGTTTTGTAGCATACAACTATAATGTTTAAGATTGCTTTACATATGGGAAGTAAAATGATGAACAGTTAATTATCTAGAAAAATAAAAAGTAAAAATTACTTTTGTAGGACATATTAGACAGCAATGTCTATGTCTTATATATGCCTGTTAAAAGATAAAAGTTTGTGTAAAATATGCAAACCATGAAGCTATAACCTAAGAGACTATTTGTATATTTGAGAGTATGTATATAAAATATCTCCATATATGGGATGTACCCCTTTATGAATTCATATTTGACTAATGGCTTAAGTACCTTCACTTGAAATGTTCTGGTGATGAAGAGAGTTTCAAATTCAAATGTTCACATTCATTATTTGTTATTTAATAACATTCATTTTTTTCTAAAAGTTAAACTTACTTATTTATTTATTAGCTCCCATGTATGAGTGACTACATGCAGTATTTTTCTTTCTGTGCCTGACATTTCTCTTAACATAATGTCTTCCAGGTTTATCCATGTTGCCACAAATGACAGGGTATCAATCTTTTTCATGACTGAGTAGTGTTCCATTCTCATGTGAGCATATACCACATTTTCTTTATCCATTCATCTGTTGATGGACACCTAGGTTGATTCCATATCTTGGCTATTGTGAATAGTGCTGCAAGAAACATGGGGATGCAGATATCTCTTCAGTAAGCTAATTTCCTTTCCTATGGATAAATACCAAACAGTGGGATTGCTGGATCACATGGTAGCTCTATTTTTAGTTTTTTGAGGAACCTCCATAGTGTTTTCCATAATGGTTGTACTAATTTGTATTCTCACCAACAGTATATGAATTCCCTTTTTTCTGGATCCTTAACACATTTATTTTTGTCTTTTTGATAATAACCATTCTAACTAGCTGATGTCATTGTGGCTTTGATTTGCACCTCCCTAATGATTAGTGATGTTGAGCATTTTTTCATATACCTGTTGGCCATTTGTATATTTTCTTTTGAGAAATATCTATTCAAGTCATTTGCCCATTTTTTAATCAGATTGCTTTATTGCTGTTTAGTTATTTAAGTTCCTTTTGGATTCTGGATATTAATCCTTTGTCAGATGAATAGTTTGCAAACATTATCTCCCACTCTGTGTGTTGCCTCTTTGCTCTGTTGATTGTTTCTTTTGCTGTGCAGAAGCTTTTTAGTTCAATGAAGTCCCATATGTTTATTTATGCTTTTGTTGCCTGTGCTTTAGAGGTCATCTCCATAAAATTTTTGCCCAGATTAATGTCTTGGAGTGTTTCCCATTTCTTTCTTCTGGTTTTATCTTTTCAGGACTTACATTTAAGTCTTTAATCCATTTTGAGATGATTTTGGTATACGGTGAGAGATAGGGTTCTAGTTTCTTTCTTCTGAATATAGATATCTAATTTTTCCTGCACCACTTATTGAAAAACCTGTTTTTTCCCCAATGCATGTTATTGGTGCCTTTATCAAAGATCAGCTGGCGGTTCATACATGGATTTATTTCTGAGTTCTATATTCTGTTCCATTGGTGCATATGTCTGTTTTTATGCAAACACCATGCTGCTTTGTTAATCCATTCATTCTATAACTAGTTATTTTGGATGTACTGTGTGCAAGACAGTGGACTAAAAATTAAAAATTATGGAATAAATCAAATATGGACCATGACCTCAAAGAGCTTATAAACTTATTTAAGGATAAAATATATGTCAAGAGGAAATAAAGATAGATAACCAAAGTGCTGCAATGAAGAGAGAGCCTGCGTATAGTAGGGGAAATTGGGAAAAACTTCATGAAATAATTGGCAACTTAAGCTGACACTCACCTAACATGATTTGGAAATGCAGTTAGGGCAAAGGATTTTTAGAAGAGAATACTATATGAGTTAAATGATGAGTGTGGAGAAAGCATAAACTATTACTCCAGAATAAAGATAATTCCATTTACATAGATTAGAGTATATAAGAATGAGATTAATAGAAACTTGACTGGAAAAGTGTGATGGAACCAGATCAAAGTGAACTTCATATGTGAGCCTATAATATATGGACTAAGTAGTAGCATAGGAGTGGGCATTGATAATTTTTAAGCAACAGAGTAAAATGTACAGTTATCTGTATTTAAGAATAGATTGGAAGATATTTATCCTGGAACTTCTGAGATCAATTCAGATTACAGAAAATATTCTAGCACTGTGCTGTGTAATATAGTAGCTACTAGCCATATGTGCGTATTCAAATTTAAAGTTTATTAAAATTAAATAACCTGAATTTCAGTTTCTCAATTGCAACTTTTAAAATGTTCAGTATCTCCCCTAATGGCTACCTTATTGAACAATGCAGATATAGAATATTTCTATCATTACAGAAATTCTATTGAATATCATTGTCAAGAGCAATAGATCTTACCTATCTTACTTATAGCTACAGAAATAGACATTGGAGAGTAGAGAAGAGATTTATGAGATACCTCAAGTGAACTTTTGAAGCTTAAAATTTGTGCCCAGACCTAATTCCTGAAGTGTTTCACCTACATTTTCCTTTAGTAGTCTTACAGTTTCAGGTCTTATACTCAAGTATTTAATCAATTTTGAGTTGATTTTAGTGTACGGTGAGAGGTACATGTCTAGTTTCATTCCTCTGCATATGGATATCCAAATTTCACAGCACCACTTGTTGAAGAGTCAGTCTTTTCCCCAGTGTATGTTTTTGTTGCTTTTGTCAAATATCAGGTGGCTGTAAGCCTGAGGGGTGATTTCTGGGTTCTCTATTCTGCTCCACTGGTCTAATTTTATGCCAGCACCATGCTGTTTTGGTTACTATAGCTTTGTAGTATAATTTGAAGTCAGGTAGTGCCAGTTTTTCAAGAAATATATATATATATATATATTCAACTTTAGGTGCTCTCTTAGAAGGTAAAAACTGAAAGAAATTTAATAGACTATGCCATTTGAATGTGCGTAATAACTTCGTATAGCATACATTATACGAAGTTATAGCTTTGTAGTATAATTTGAAGTCAGGTAGTGTTATGCCTCTGGCTTTATTTATTTATTTTTGATCAGGATTGCTTTGGCTATTTGGGGTCTTTTGTTGTTCTATGTGAAAGTTAAGATTGTTCATAACCAATAATTAATTAATTGAATAATTAAATAATTAATTAAAATTCAATACCATTTACAATTGCACCAAAAGTATCAAATACCTAGAAATAGCCTAATAAAACATGACCAAATTATCTACATTAAAACTAAAAAATGTTGCTTTGAAAAATAAAGACAAATAAATCATGCTGTATATGAAAAAAATTTTTTGAAGCAGTTGTGAACTAATTGGTAAGGGACAAAAAAAGTTAGAAATTAAATATGGGTCATTGGAAAGAGTCTAGGATAGGAGACTGATATTAGTTATTGTGAGGAAAATAGAGTAGTTTAGTCAAGCCCCCTTGCATTGGGTCCAGTTGGGAGTGGTGCAGCACATTCTTTGTAGGTGAGTTGTGTGGGGATAGAGTTAGTGCAAATGCATGCCAAGGTACTTTTAGTTTGTTGCTATTCTTGTGTGTTATTCAGTGTCTGAAGCAGCATCTTGGCAGAGCTTGCATCTAAAAATAGAGCATGTTTACTTTGCTGGCAGCAGCTCAGTTTTCTCTTTGGACTTTGTCAGCAGCTGCTCATTTTCTCTTTGGACTGCCTAGCTCTTAGACGTGTGTGTGCTGAATAAAGACTATTCTTTCTTCAGTCAAGGCTCCAAGGACCTTTTTCCTGTTACCTAGCTCACCTGTGTGTGAAGGGTTTGTGAGCGGGCTTGAGGGGTCTGTGAGCTCCAGCTCTACAGTTATTATCTGCATATACTTGGTAAACAAATAAAGGTGATCCCATAAAAAATATCCAAGTGAGAAACTTAGGGAATACAAAGACATGATTGCATTTTAAAACCACCATTAATATTTTAGGGAAGTGAAAAGGGTAAAAAATGAGATATAGAAAGAAGCACTGGAAAAAGTGATAGAGAAATATAACATAATACAGTAAGCATGAGAGAATGTAGGAAGAAAATTATTTTGAGGACAGAATGATTACTGTGATCAACAGCAAACTTCATTGTGATAAATACTAGAGTATTCTTGCCATATTATTAAAATGACTCAGGGCAACATTGTTTAAAATATGGCATCATTTACAATATAGTTAATAGCTTAGTAAATCTGCTTTAATATACTTTAATAACATAAAATCAAATCCTCTTAAATTCAATGCCTCGTTCATAAGTTCGTTAATGGATGGATTGCCTTCCACAACATAATTTAATAATACTGATGTGTGCACAATTTTTAACAAATTAATGACAGCCAAGTTCATCCAGTCACTCCATCTTGTTTCCCTCACTGTCCATTTGAATATTTTTATACATGCTTTTAAGCCTATTGTAGTAATTACTGAAAGAATTAAATTTACACTTATAGTTTGTCTGTACTTTGTCTCACCGAAAAAAAAGTCAGCAAAATGTTTTTTTCCATCTTCCTTCAGAAAGAACGACCAAAGATATTACTTCACATTTAAAAAGTGCCCCTGCATTTCCAAAGCTCTCTGAAATTACATAATATATATTCTAAATGTACTGATCATCAGATTGTTTAGTCTACTGTTCAATAGCATGGACTGCATGAAAATTTCATTAAGAAATATCTCTAGAGTGCATTTGACCTTGGTACGTTAGATCGAAAATATGCTGACAGGCTTGAATGCCTAGGAATAAGCACTTTAAAACAACAAATAGGATTACAATTATTCTTGTTTAGTGTGTTGCTTATGTGTTTAGCATTTTAAAATGTTTTAGAGGAAAATCCAATACATTAAAATGTTCATTATGTAGTGGTTTTTGGTAATTCCAATAAAAATCACATTTAATTAAACTGTCTTGAATATTATTTGAGTCTGGTGATATACAAGAACAATTTGTGAATAACTGGTCATATTGTAATAGATAATATCTTTCTAATTTTATTGAAAACTTAAACTTAAGTTAGTTTATTTAGTATTTATAAATGCTTCTGTAAGTTAAGCAAAACATTCATATTATTATTTAAGTTATGAAAAACTAAAAATCATTTCAAAAGTGTTATTTTGCATTAATCAAGTAATGCATATATGTACACATATATACTTGTACATAATTCAAACCTTTTTCATATTTTAAGCATATATGCTGTAAAATATTGGAAGGAAATACATATAGATTATAGAGGTTATCTGGTTATTACTATCTTTATTTTTCTTCATATGATATACCTACTCTAATTCATTTATAATTATTATATAGAAGCATTAAAATAAGAAATTATGAATTTGTTGCAACTATTATAAACATCTTCTCTTATTTTTACTCCTATCAACCAGAATGAGGATCTTATGTGAAATGCTTAAGTAGCAGTGTCTGTGAAGGGAATTCTGGGTAGAAATCATTCTAAAATTTCACTGTTTTAAAGTTCAGAGAGAAGAGATTATCATTTAACATATATACTTGCATGTGTGTACTATTAGGTTTTATCTCTTTCTGGTCTTTAAAAAATTAATTACAAAAGCTATGCTGTTGATTAATAGTGACTAGTTACTATTTACTGAGAATTTGTGGCAGATCAGGCATATATTGACACCTTTATATTACCACATTTAATGATCTAAAACAAGATCATCATTTTTATCCCTATTCTATAGATATACATACTGCTAAGGTCACTTGTCCAAAGTAACACAGTTATTAATTAAATAGATACAGCACTTAAACTGAAGTGTGTCTGATTCAAATCCTTAACTCTTAACTTTAGAGAAAACAAAACAAAGTTAGGATAAAAAACACTGTAGAGAACACAGAAATAGAATAAGGAGGAAAATTCATATTTCCCAAATCTCTCAACTCAGAGAAAACCTTTTGGTAAATTTTCCTCTTGCTTTACATTACTTATTTCAATTAATTTTATAGATCTGAGTTCACATAATATATAGCGTTGTATGTTCTTCTCATTTTGTAAGCATTTCCTCCATATCATTAAAAAATCCCCTTGCTTTCTTATAGTTATGGGAAACTCACTTGATTTTTCCTTATCTAACGGTGAAAAAAAGTATAAATTGTTCTTAATTTTACTAGTGTTAATTTTAAACTTTGCTATCACTTTATTAAATCTGCATTTCTCTGATTATTTCTGCATCACTTTCTAGACTTTTCTATTCCTCAGACATGCTTGGTATGTTCCCTCCCCCAGACATGAACATTGATGGTTTTCTACATCCTTATTTTTCTGACCCCAGACACTTGCAGAGCTTACCTTCTTCAGATCTTCAATCAAATGTCACCTTCTCAGTAAGTACTAACCTGGCCACTCTGTTTAAAATTGCAATCATTTGGCCGGCCCGGTGGCGCACTGCTACAGTGCGTCGCTTAGGAGCGCGGCAGCGCTCCCACCGAGGGTTCGGATCCCACATACAGACCGGCCGCTCACTGGCTGAGTGAGGTGCGGGTGCAACACCGAGGGTTGCGATCCCGTTGCCGGTCCCGGTCCGGTACGGGCACGACACTGAGGGTTGCGATCCGTTGCCGGTCACGAAAAAAGACAAAAAGGAAAAAAAAATAAAAAATAAAAATAAAATTGCAATCATTCAATCACCAACTCTCCACTCTCACTATCTCTGTCCCCCTTTTGTGCTTTATTTTTCTTTGTTTATTACCATCTAACAAACAAACATAGTATATGTTCTACCTATTTATCTTGGTTGTTGTTGGTCTTCTACTAGCATGCAAGCTGCATATGAAGGCAGGGATATTTTACTTGATTTTCTTACTGCCATATCTCCAGTATCTAGAACAGTGTCTGATATGTAGTAGAGGTTCAACAAATATTTGTTGAATGAATACATGAATAGTCAACGATAAAATGATCACAGTGTGTTCCTTCTCCTTCCCGTTGGAGTCATTCAGTTAAGCAATTAAGGTAATGCAAGTTCTCAAACAACTGAAATAACTAATAATTAGAAAACTAAACACTGCTGGCACCTAAATTTTGGCGGACTTGTGAAGTGGTATTATTGTCTTAGACTCTTTGGGAATATTTCAAATTCTTAGTATAGTGAGGAGAAACCTCTCTTAAGTCAGTTCAAAGACCCAGAATGTGTTGGCTGAGTCACATTGAAAGACGTCCCTGCGGCCGGCCCGGTGGCGCACTGCGCTAGTGCGCCGCTTGGGAAGCGCGGAGGCGCTCCCGCTGAGGGTTCAGATCCCACATACAGACCGGTTCCCGCTCACTGGCTGAGCGAGGCGCGGGGGCAACACCGAGGGTTGCGATGCCGTTGCCGGTCC
>NW_007726831.1:415944-455679 GCF_000696425.1 Galeopterus variegatus
CACGGGGGGTTGCGATCCGTTGCCGGACACGAAAAAAAAAAAAAAAAAAAAAAAAAAAAAAAAAAAAAAGAAAGACGTCCCTGCAATGCAGCCAGAGTGATTAAAGTGATGGAGGGGGAATGACAGCCATTTACTAAGATGTATAAGTACTGGGGAGAATAAAATAAACTAAAATTTGTGGATCATTAGATACTAGCTATGAATTGTCTCTTATTCCTGAAGAGTTGGAATCCCACCTTGATCTCCTGGTCGAAGTGAGCATTTATATGAATCAGAATTAGAATGAATCTTGGGCTAAGTCCATCAATAATGGGTTCATACAGACGACAGAGTTATTCTATGATCATTTCATTGTTACTGAGTATATATTAGCAAAAGACTTATAAATTATCTAGCAGCAACTCCTCTTTGGTCCCCAAATTTATAGAGTGAGAGCTATTAAGAAAAGAAGGGTCAATTTGAAATCTGTGGAGTACCCTTCTTCCAAAATAACCCCAAACACTATCACATCACTAGAGGATTTCTGAGATAGTACCACCTTCAAAAACTTAATAGGTACAGTGTCAGCGATTGTCACTTAACTCACTTATTTTGCAGGGCAGATGACAAATGGGTCAAGAGGAATGACTGTGGGTTATAAATTTAATCATACGATGATGTCAGCGGTTTTTACTAGAACATATCACCACTGGCCCTGACACCTGATACAGAATAACTAACCTGGCAAACACTTTGTTTTCAGTACAAATCAGCAACTAACATCAGAAGATTTTTGCTTTCCCCAGGCAAGGGCAGCAGCACATATTCCCAGTCTTTCCTAAGAACCTTATCAACCCTCTGCACTTGTTTGAATATAATGCACAGGGACTTCAGTTTTATTTGTGTCTCATAGATTATCACTCTGGTCTACTACATTGATTATGCTAACTGAACGTGGTGATCGGGAAGTAGCCAGCACCCTACATACCAAAGTACAGACATATAATCCTAGCAAAGTTCATGTGCCACATCACTGAATTTACTATGTTTCCTGTAATCTAGGGCACATTGGGGTATCACCTCTAAAGTAAGAAAAAAGTTCCTGCAACTTGAACTTTCTACAGTAAAGAAAGAAGCACAATGCTTGGGACTTTGAAACAATATGTACCACATTTGGGAGTCCTTTTCTTATCAATTTGTGTAACTTAGGAGCTAGTCAGTATTGAAAGGACCTAGAATAAGCGGGCTGTATAACAATTTAAAGTTATGGTACAAACTGTCTTAGCACCTTATAACCAAGGATTGCATGTCTGTATTTTGGTGTGCCAATGATACTTAAAGTCTCTGTAGTATATAGACAAGCCAAAATAAAAGAATCAGAGCGGCTATTCCTAGAGTTTTGGAGGAGACTATATTCTGCTCAAAACTTTCTCTCATTTGAAAGTCATGCTGTGGTTTGCTCTAGAGAGGGATAGAGAATGAATGCTTGAGTATGGAAAATAAAGTGACTACACAACCTCAGCTTCCCATTGTAGATTATGTGCTATCTAACCCATATACTCATAAATTTAAATTTATATAACAGTATTCCGTTTCCTTAAGTGAAAATGAAACATAGGATACTGGCACTAAGTAGCTTTAAGAGCACAAGTAAGTTGCATGAGCATATGGCTCCCACTCTCACAATAACCCCTTCTACTGCTTAGCTATCTCTCCCTCAAACTGCCTCTATGGTTTCAAAGGGAGTTCCCCAGTACAAGTTAAAAGAGTCAGAAAAAAGCATGGACCTGATTTATGAATAGATATGCATGTGTGTGGGAGCCAGTTGGGAGCACAAGGCTGCTGCATCACAGCCTCACTGAGGGGCAGCCCTGAGGGACCATGATGAAGGGAATTTTCTTCCCAATAGGCAGAAGCTGGAGGACTTCATTCTGTCCTTTTTGTACGGAGAGTGAGCCTGTGATACAGGCTCCACAGTGAATGATGTGCAGTTTGGGTAGTACAATTAAAATTTTGCTATTAGCTGCTTTTGTTCCTCTAAAGTTTCATAATTCCTCCTGGGCACCTGCTGCTCCACAACCCCAGGTCTCAGTGACTTCCAGCAACACCTTTGCTTTCTCTTGCCTCCAAGGATTAGGGGTGTAAGTGGATTCCCACTGTGGCTCTCTAGTTGTCCCAGCATTTTTTTGGTTCCATTAACTGTGTTCTCATTTCTCATATGAGTATAAACCATTCACTAAATTCAGTCAAAACTTTTTGAGTCAGCATTCTATTTTCTGAGCGGACGCTGAACAATGCAGATGTGATAAGAAGCAACTAAAATTGTCCGTTAATTTATAAGTCTAGAGATTTATTGAAATAGAATCCATTCTTTAAAAAGAGCTGTTGCTATATTAGACTCTAATAATTAGACCATTCTATGAATATAAAAAGAGTTCACCACTGAGATGTAGCTAATGTGAAAAACGATCAATTTAACCACCTCAATACACAATATAATGATACGGAAAAATAGGACAACTGTGATTTTTAAAAGTAATCTTATTTTGAAAATGAGTGAAGGGGAACTCTCATGTTGTGGTTACTGTTTTCAGGTGTATACCATTTATTTGTGGACAAGAATGGCAACATCTGTTAAGCAATAAAGATTCTTAGTACATATAACCTCTTTATGCCCAGCAAGAGAATTTTTCTTGTCCAGTGTTTTTCATGAGTGTACCTGAGAGAGTGGTGCATGAGTGTGGACTGGTGAGGAAAGGGAAATTACTATTATAGGTAAAGATTACAGATACCTGCTTGCCAGACTTTTACTTTCTCTGGTAAAAAAAAAAAAAAAAAAACCTGAAAAATAAAACCAGTTTTTCAA
Organism: Galeopterus variegatus; assembly: GCF_000696425.1. NCBI lineage: Eukaryota > Metazoa > Chordata > Mammalia > Dermoptera > Cynocephalidae > Galeopterus > Galeopterus variegatus. The sequence continues at coordinate 418,790 of NW_007726831.1, forward strand.
GAAATATATATATATATATATATATATTCAACTTTAGGTGCTCTCTTAGAAGGTAAAAACTGAAAGAAATTTAATAGACTATGCCATTTGAATGTGAACAAAGACTTTATTTTTTTCTGAATTATCAGGCAGGAATCTGAGATCCTTCTGCCTCTTCCTGTGCAGGTCGTGAGTCAGGTAATTGAAAGAAGATACTGGCAGCTTTATGCAAGGTAGACATACTTTATTCTTCAGAGACGAGCTTCAGAGACATGCTTGATTCTCAGACACAAGCTCAGGCTCTACTCCACTGACCCTCTGTGCTCTACCATCCTTCAATCATCTGCCATTCCTCTGTGCTCTGCTGACCAGTGGTTCAGAGCAGTTACCTTTTATTCTTAGTACACAATAGTGGCCACAAGCCGAACATTACATAATTACAACAATAATGCTGAATCAGTAAAGGGGCACGCACGTGTAGTTACACTACTTTTATAGCTTGTTTCTAGCAAATTTGCTGAATCTTTCCCATTTGTAACAGATGTGAGGCAAGAGATCCAGACTAAACTTTTCTCCTGCCCTTACTTGAAACTTCACAGCAAGGCTGGAGGAGCTTCCCATTACCCTTGGTCTTTGTTACAGAACAGGGAATAAGCAGGTAGGAGTTAAGCTTATGCTGTGATCAGCGCTAACATAGGACTTAGTGAAACTACATACTAGAACCTGAAAAAGGTGCCACATCTGTATTTAAATACGTTAAGATTCTTAGGGCTGAGTTTATCCATCTATTCACCAGGAAATTATTGAGCAGCTATTATGTGTCAGGCACTCCTTTCACCACTGAGAATCCAGCAATGATAAATGGTGCTTAAATTGTTATAGGGCTATGCAGAAGATAAAATAAATAAGGCATATTCCATGTGTTGATAAGTATGTGGAGTAGAATAAAGCAAGGGAGATGGATAGGGATTTTTGAGGGGTAGGATAAGGATTCCAATATTAGTAAGTTAGTCAGAGGTCTCACTGAGGTGATCTTATTTAAATTAAAACCTGAAAGAGGAAAGGAAGAAAACCATGTGAATATCTTTAGAAGAGCATTCCAGGCAAGTACAAAGGAGGTGAAAACTGCCATCCAGGGTTGAGTGAGCACTGACACATTTTGATTTACTTAACAGTTTTTGCCTTAGGGTAAGGTTTCTCAGTTTTGTCACTATTGACTTATTGGGCCAGATATTTCTTTGTTGTAGGAGCTGTCTTGTGCATTACAGGATGTTAACAACCTTCTGTGCTCTATCTGCTAGAAGCCAATAGCACCCCCCACCCCCACACACCCAGTTGAGACAACTAAAAATGTCTTCAGACATTGCCCAATGTCTTTGGGGGGAGGAATATTGTCCCAGTTGAGAGCCACTGGATTGCAGTCAACAGAAATAACAACAGCCAAGTATATTTTTCTTTAATTGTATAGCCATCACTTATGTGGTTTGAAGATGAAGAATAAATTCTTTGATTCTATTCTTTTATCTCACTACAAATCAGTTTGGACATAGGTCGAGTGGGAGCAACTTCATGACAGATGTTTTTTCTGATCCTAAGATTGTATCTGTTATTCTAGACATTCTCCCTATGTTCTGCTACACATGTTTTCTCTAGCTGTGACCAAGATTCAGAGTTCAGCTGTGGCCCTCACTGTGGACCTCTTTAATGTATATTCGTTAAACAAAAGGTGCTTTTGTAGGTCACAGAAACGGTGGCAGAAAATGTTCGGAGCAGAGCCAGAACTCTTCACTACCATAAAACTTGTCACTCTGTAACACCTTGGAAAGCTCAGAGGCAAAATCTGGACTAACAAACTGATACTTAAAGCAGCAGTACCTTTCATGAAGATGACTTTTAAAACTCTAGGTGATAGACTTCTATAAAGCCTAGAGGCTAACAAACATGTCCACCCTTACAGAGAACACAGAAAATTGTCCACGGAGTAACAATAATCACAAAAAAAATATAGGACATATATGCCCACATATACATGTGATTAAGTTTTCCATTAAAATCCTGACTCATTTTTAATATATATGGACAAAAGGTTACAGAATTTTTTAATATTCTTATGTAAAACATCTATTTCAAAATCATTCAGTAAAATTTTTAAAAATATATTTATATCCCTAAATCTCGATCTCATTCTTTCTTTCCTTATTATCAGTTCTAATGTTTTTGATGTTTAACTTTTGACTCAAAACTATTATTGCAAAATATGTATTATTGTTTTATAAGTAAGCATTTTAAATTTATGTAAACAGTATTTTTCACTGAGCTGTATTTTTAGGATTCATCTGCATTGCTATGAGCATTTCTCATTAGTTGTTTCGAACTATTGCATAATACTCAATTATTTGTAAAAATTTTTTACTATTCACTCTCCCAGTGAGGGACATCCACGTAGCTTCCAATGCCATACAAATAGTGAAGCAATGTACATCATCCTTCATGTTCCCTTATGGACCTACGTAGGAATTTTCCTTCAAAATGTAGGTAAGAGTAGACTGGCTGGATCATAGGTCACATTGAATTTGACAATCTAGTGCTTTATTAAAAGCTCTCCAGAATGGTGTACCATTAGGACATGATACTTACATTCTCCCACCATAAATTGGCATTATCTAGCTTTCTAAATGTTGCCAATCGATTATTATTACAAATTACTATTAATCCATTGTGGATCAACATTTTTTAATTAGCTATGACTTTGAGTGCTCTAGAAATGCTATACTCAATTTTTAAACTTCCTGTTCTGTAAATTGTTCACCTATCTATTGAAGATTGTTGGCTTTTCTTGTTGATTTCTAGCAGTTTCTTATATAACTTAGATACTAATTACTTGTCTTTTTTAGACATTGTAAATATCACCTGTTCAATCATTCCTCAAAAACTGTGGCCATTGTTTACCGTCACTGAACAGAAATCTTTACCTATGATGTAATAAAAATTATAAAAAAAAATACTTTTTTCGTGCATCTTATTCAGTAAACATGCTCATCTAATTCAGTAAACATGCTGATCTATGTAGTGATAAACTTTGGGTAAGAAATTCTTAGATAACTTAGTCCCACTCACCCAGGAGTAATTAGTTTAAGAGAGAGAACCATAATTATAATAAAAGGCAGAATTAAGTTTAAGAAATGTCAGAACACTGAAATGAGAATATAAGAATTAGAAAAATATGTTTTAATAAGGATCAGCTTTGCCAAAGCCGTGAATTTAGGGAAAAACAAGTCTTCACTCCTTGTGAGAAATGGAGTCAAACTTTTCACCCTTCTCTTAGCTGTGCCCTTGAATTTTCTAGGTGTTTTCCTAGTGGAAATGTCAGCACCTTAATCTTTATTAATAAGTGCATTTATTGAGACAGACACTGTCTTAGAAGCTAGTGATGTGGATATGACTAAGAAACATATCCTGCCTTAAGAAGTTTACAGCAAAAAAACCTAGATGCCCTTCCTTTCACACCTGCGTTGGGGCATCCTGAGTCTTCTTTTATTCCAACTATTTAATTTTGAAATTCAGTAGTTCTTCTTTCCAGATTGTATTCTCCATATTTTAACATCACCACTTATAATATTAACAATTGCTCATTTTAGTTCTATTTATTTCACTTGTTTCATTTAATGTAGCTGAGTCCCACAGGGAGATGGTGCAGATATAGTCAGAGATTTGAAAAAAGGCAGACAATATATATAATAATGAATTGGATGTGTTGATAAAGACTTTGAAGCAGAGTATTAATGCAATCAGATTTTCATTTTAAAGTGATTATATAAACTACAGTGTGAGCAATGTGTTAGGCTTATTTGGGTGTTGAGTAGTGGATAAGATCAGTGTAGGAGAGCAGACATGAATGTGTCTTAGTAAAGCAAAGGAGAAGCAAAAGTGGTCTTTACTGTGGAAATATCAGCATGATGGAGAAAAGTTCATGAGGAGAAGTAATTCACAGGAAATTTAAAGATTCATTATTAATTTGTCTAGTGTTGGGGTGGGCTATCATTGATGACTTTCAATTTCTGGCTTAGCCAGCTATATCAAGTATTATCCTGTGTATCAGTTTGCTCAGGCTGCCATAAACAAATACCACAGACTAGGTGGCTAAAAAAACAGAAATTTATTTTTTTACAGTTCTGGAGGCTGGAAGTCCAAATCATGGTGCCAGCAGGTTTGGTTCTGATGAGGACTCTCTTCCTTATTTGTAGACAGTCACCTTCTCACTGTGTCCTCACATGGCCTTTCCTCTGTGGGCAGAGGAAGAGAGAGATCTCTGGTGTATCTTGTTCTTATAAGGGCACTACTCCTATAGAATCAGGACCTCCACCCATATGATCTCATTTAACCTTAATTACCTCATTAAAGTTCTTACCTTTAAATACAGTCATATTGGGGGTTAGGGCTACATTGATATAAATTTGGATGGTGTACACAATTCAGTCCATAATATCCTGGGTTCAGCAGACATTTTATGACTAAAAAAAAAAAAAAAAAAGCAAGTTCAAAGTGTGCGATATTGCAAACATTTTCTTCTAGTCTGTGAGGTTTTGTGTTTTTTTTTTTTTTCACATTCTTGATGGTGTATTTAAAACAAGTTATTTTAATTTTATTAAGTCCTATTTATCCATTTTCTTTTATCACATTTGCATTGGGTTTAACATAATACCCATAGGTAATTCAGGTAAGTTTTATTTATATTAAGGATTCTATCACCTGAGATTATGTCAAGCTATATAAAGCAGAAAACCCAAATAATAGTGGATTAAAAATATTTTATTCTCAGGTGTCTTATGGGTTCAGAGGATTTCCAATAATGCCAATAACACTCTTTAACCAACTGAGATAACGGATTTGCTGATTGGTTGTTGGAAGAGACCTTGCCCACATTCCCCAGACAGTCATCTAGAACCCAGAACAAAGACCTGTAATAAGGCAGTAACAAAGGATCAACCTGTTAGAAGAAAGCAAGGAAGGATAATTAGGAAAGATATTTCAATTACATTTATAAAAATAGCATTCCAAATATGTAAAAATAGAAGGTTATATATCAACAAAGCCAGTAAAAATAAATAAATCAGTCGCTCATTATGATAAGGTTGGTTTATGCAGCCAAAGTGGAGCTGATGATAGAACTATGTTCACTAAAGTAAGCATATTTTCACACATTCCACTGGGAGAATTAAGCACCGTCCATGTGACTCCAAAGGAAGTATTGGAATTTTCTCAGTTCAGGGCAGTACCAAGAAACTGAACTGCTGAAAGAGATATTTCTACTGTATGAATAGAGTTAGTATTCTAAATTTTTTAAAAAGTAGAGATCAACATAACAATGAGGTCAACATCTGTCAATCCATCCGATATTTGAATATGACACTCTTTTGATCAGCTTAGTTTATGCAGCTCCAGTGGAGTGAGGGATGGAATCATCGTCAAATAAACCTCATCAATTAAGTCTGAAGGAAGGGCAATTTCCCAAAAGAGAGTGTGATGCAAATTAACACAACAATGGTAGTGATTCTGAGCAGTTAAAACTAATGATATCCACTACAATCCATCTTTAACACAACTACTTAGAAACCTAAGTGCTGGAACTGAATTTTAAAATTGAGTAATTGAAGGGCCAAATTGCAAAAGCTTACTTTGCCAAATTATCAAGTTCCATAAAAACTATGACCAAACATAGAGGTATAACAAAAATGATTATAAGAACATTGTTAATGTCCAGTATTAGTATCTGAAGATGAAAAACATTTTCTGAATATTAAATATATTTTAAAATAATATATCAACATAAATTTTAAAAGTATACATATGCATATATTTACAAATGTAAATATTTTGTATTTGTTTTGTTTCTTTTCAAATTGCATTTCTGATTATTCAAAAAATATTTAAATTTTAAATGTATCTATAATTTAACCAATTTCTTTTTAAAACATCTTGTAAGTTTGTATATGCATCATTAATATATACAGACTTTCAGGAAATAATCATATGATTCAGGAAGTCTTATCCTTACTAAGCAGATTCATTTTTCTTGTGCAAAATTTTGAATCTTTCTTCAAATTGCTGCCAAACTATATATTTTCAAAAATTTTTTTCTGGAAAAACAAATTTTAGCATTTTCTAATGACTGAATAGTTGCAACTATTTATAGAGTTTTTGTATGTTTTTGGTTGTATCACCAATTTATTAATTTAGAGAGTTTTAGTTCAGTACAATGTAAGAATATATGCATTTTAATTGTTTTTCATTTAAAATTCTGTTTATTTTTGGATGTTTTCACTTGAAGTTGAATTGTTTAAGTTAACAAATTTAAGTAAATAATTCAATTTGAAGTGAAAGTATCCAAAGAAATGCATAATTTAATTTAATTTAATTTAATTTAAATACTAAATAAAATATACATGGTGAGTTTCCTATATCTGGCATTCCTGACACAAGAAACTTAGACCATGTCATCAGGAATCTATAGGTTCCCACTTTAAACGTGTTGGTTTAATTATCAGATAATCTCCCTTTAAATGGTAGCCCTAGATGCCCACTTAGTGACTCTCTGAGTGTGTTCCCAGAAGCAGTAGCCTCAGTATCACCTACATACTAGTTAAAAATGCAAAATTCCAGGTCCTGTACCAGATGTATCAAATCAGTAATTCTGGGGGTAGGAAAACGTTGCAACCACCCGTGCTTCAATGAGACTTTCAGGTGATGCTGATGCATACTAACATTTCAGAGCTACCAAAATTCAATGTACGTTGACACTATGTTGTTTCTTAAACACTAGAGCAGCCAATATCACTTTGTACCATCGTTCTATGAGCCTTGAGTGTGCATACAGTAACTGCCACATGTAGGACTTCCTCCATTTCTACTACGTGTGTGACCTGGTGGTTCTCAGAGAATATTATAATAATAAAAATCTTCAGTGATATCTTAGACCCAACACTCACAAAAAGGATCTCTGGACAAGTAGTTATTCTTGGGAAGCCTCAGTTATTTTAGAGGTTCAAAGTCCACTTTCTGTCTAAATGATCAGTTTACTTCCATGCAAGTCTTAATGGAGGAAATCTAAGACTCTTGCAATTAGCTTGAGTCAAGAGGAAAACAACCTTTTTTAATTCATGTAATATTTATTTTTATTAACATATTCATTATTACAAATCATACTTATTCTTTAAGCCCTGTATCCAATCTCTCACCTTCCCCCACCCCCTTCCCCCAATAACCATAGATTTGTTCTCTCCATATAATAGATTAACTGTTCCTCTGTTGATTTGTTGCCTAGATGATCTGTCCAATACTGAAACAAGTAGGATCGAGTCCTCCCCTTATACATGCAGAAGGGTTTACCCTTTTCTTGCTTAAGTTTCCAATGATGATATGATCACACATGATATTTTAAAGTTTTCCCAGTAGTGAAAGTAAATTTAAGTAGAAAAATAATTGCAGATAACTCTTCTATACATGTAAATGATTACAAGTGCAAGTACTGAAAACGATGCCAATCAACAGAAACTTAATAAATTAAATACAAGTAGATTATGAAATGGTCAAATTAAAAAATAAATATTTATAACACCTTTTCATTCATAACAAAAACATTTACGAAACTGTATAGGATAAAATATCATATATGTACATAAAATAAAGAATTTACCAACTGTGGTCTAAAGGGAGTGGAGTTGCTCAAGGGCTCCATCCTTCCAAGGTTAAAGAATGGCCTCTGACTAGCTCCCAGCAGGTAACCACTGAGTCCTCAGATGTTTTTCTTATACCTAAAAATTTGTTCCACCAAATAGTCCATGCTAAAAATGAGATTTATGGTAAATGTCTGTTTTTGTATTACTGGGGCTATGGCCAAGCTATGTCAGTTTCACTTCAAGATGGACTGGAGAGTCAGAAGCTAATGTCAGTCGTGTAAATGTTTACACCTCCAAGTTTGAGTGAACTTATCTGGTTGGCAATATATGGGACTTGTGGTCACAATTCAGCTCAGTGCCTGAGACTCCACTGGAAGGTGACTGTGGGAACCTTCATCAGGGTTTCTCCTGGACTGATTCGTATGTCCCTTTTCACCTCGCTAATGTTTTTGTATGTTCTTGTACTGGAACAAACTGTAAGCATCAGTACAATAGCCTTTCCCAGTTGATTCTAGACCTTGTAGGAATCATTGAACCTGAGGCTTGTGCTGAGGTCACCTAACATGCCCATGAAGAAATGGAGTCCCACGAGGACAAACTTTACCTCACCTAAAAACATGGGAATGACTAATTGTGTGTGGAGGAGTTGCCACTTCAATCCCCTGAGCGTGGTCTTCAAACCTGAAATATATCTGCTGTGCTATCACTGAGCCCATGCTACTTCTACAACATGCCATGCTAGCCTCAAAGGACAAAATTTATGTTTTCACATATCTGGGCAGTAGCAAGAAATCCTTTTCTGCTGTTGTCCAATTAGCTCATTTGGTTAGAGGGTAGGCAGATAACACCAAGTGCAGGGTTCAATCACTGTACTGGCCAGCCACCACAAAACAAAGGCAAAAAAAAAAAAAAAAAGAAAAGGAAAAAGAAAGGAAAAATGAAATCCATGTCTGGAAGAAGGCAAGGCAGAAGGTTCAGGAGAGATATTTCAAATATACTAAAATGTGGTGAATTTCCAAGTTTGAAAAGATAGATTTTTATACATCAAAGGAACCAATATCGGGGCGGCCCCGTGGCGCACTCGGGAGGGTGCGGCGCTGGGAGCACAGCAACGCTCCTGCCACGGGTTCAGATCCTATATAGGGATGACCGGTGCGCTCACTGGCTGAGCGCGGTGTGGGCGACACCAAGCCAAGGGTTGCGACTCCCTTACCGGTCACGAAAAAAAAAAAAAAAAAAAGGAACCAATATCTATCAGTATCAAAGGAGAGTAGGAGATATTGATGGGGATAAAGTTTGTAAACCCATTTCATGTTGTTTGAGACAAACACACAAATGTTTTCCTTCTATCATGAGTGTGGAGAAAAGTCCTGCCCTGATGGCAACTCTCTCAAAATAGTAATTCCTCCTTTGAGCACCTCAACTCTCGTATCACTCAGTTGAGTAAAGGGTAAATACCTACAAAATTAATTTGGGTCTAGTGCCTCTGCAAGGGCATCAGTACTTCACTGTAGAATGTTAGGAGACTTGCCATTTATGGCTCTAACCTTTGGAATTTATGGCTGATCTCTCATATGAGAGAAAATGCTGCTTTCAACAGCCAGGTCAATGTAAGTTTTTAGGTATATGTGTGACCCATAGAACTTCCACTCACCAAACCTTCAATGATAGTTACTCTGGGTGCATGTAACATCCTACACAAGAAGTGAGCAGCCAGGCTTGTAGTAACCACAAAGCAGTAGTGGCTGCATACTGCTGTTGCCTCAGGGTGATCTTCCAGAAGAGCTTCCCCTACCCAAAACATGGAGCTGGCCCCTTCATCTGGCTCAAAACCTGCAATTCATACTGCTTGAGAGGACAGGTTGTGGTGTTTGTCTCTTCCAGCTTCCAATCTGTACTCTATCTCCTTTTGGCTCTCTGGCTTCTGCAAGGTTAACTTTGTGAAGCATAGAAGCTGAAACAAGATGAAATGAAAAGCCTCAGCACAAGTACTGGTACTCAACCCAGTTAGCTCACATTGTTAGTTAGGGCAAGTATATGACAGACTCACTCTTCACTGTTCAAAAGACAGAGGGTGGGGGCAAGAGCAGTACTTATCAAAATGTCATTCTCAACGAGAACTGGCGGTACATCTTGGGATCATCTCAGAAATGTGAATTCTCTCCAGTCAAGATGGTGGAGTAGATGGTTCCTAGCATCAGTCACTCCCACGAATGAACCAATTTGCAAGTATTAAAAAGCAACAACAGAAGGCCTGAGAGCTGTGCCAGAATAGACAGGAGCCATGGGACCTCCAGCCCAGGTCAGTCTCCACCATCTAGAGAGATCTGAGGGTTGCCAGGCCTACACATGCCAGAATAGGCAGGTACTGCAGGACTCCCAGCCCAGGCCAGTGCCTGATGCATAGAGAGGCCTGAGAACAGCCAGGGCCATATGACATGAGTCATCCATGTCAGAACAGGCAGGGAACATGGGACACCCAGCCCAGGCCAGCTCCCACCTCCCAGAGAGGCCTGAGAGCCGAAAGAAACACATGCCTTGGGTCATCCACACAAGAACAGGCAGGTGCCATGGGACCCCAATAGCAGGCCAGTCCCAAGCACCCAGAGAGGTCTGAGAGCTGTCAGGAAAACATGCCCCAAGTCAGCTGTGCTGGAACAGACAGGTGCCGTGCGACCCCCAGCTCAGGCCAGTCACCGCTGTCTGGAGAGGCCTGAGAACAACTGGGGCAACGTGACCTGAGTAAGCTGCACCAGAAAAGGCAGGTGCCATGGCACCCTCAGCCTAGGCCATTCCCTGCCACTGAGAGAGGCCTGAGAGCTGCTGGGCTCATACACCCAGAGTCAGCTATGCCAGAAAAGGCAGGCGCCACAGGACCCCAAGCCAAGGACAGTCCATGCCAATCAGAGAGGCTGGAGAGCCACAGGGCCCACATGCTCTGAGCCAGCTGTGCTGGAACAGGCAGGTGCTGAAGGACCCCAGCCCAGGTTAGTTCTTGCTGCCCAGAATTGGCAGTCCCTTCAGGATTCAAGACAAACATCAAGGTGGAACGAATGGACTGTGATACCCTTTGCCACAATGACTAAACAACAAAGGAAAGATATCACAAATATGAAAAATCAAGAAAGTACATCGCCACCAAAGAAAAATAATAACTCTCAAGCTCCAGATCCTATATAACAGGAAGTCCTTGAAATGACTGACAAGGAATTTTGAGCAACAATTCTAAGGAAACTAAATAACATATAAGAAAACTCAGTTACACAACACAATAAAATGAGAAGAAATATACAAGACCTGAAAGAAGCAGTGTACAAAGAAATCAGTGCCCTGAAAAAGAATGTACCAGAGCTTGTGGAGCTGAAGTATTCATTCAACAAAATAAAAAACACAACAGAGTGTCTAACCAGCAATTTACAACAAGCAAAAAAGAGAATTTCTGACCTTGAAGACAGGCTGTTTGAATTAACACAATCAGATCAGAAAAAAGAAAAAAGAATTTTAAAAATTGAAGAAAATCTAAAAGAGATAACAGACAACATTAAGCACTCAAATATCTGACTCATGGGTAGTCCAGAAGGGGAGGAAAAAGGATATGGCATTGAAAACGTATTCAGTGCAATAATAACAGAAAACTTCCCAGGTATAGGGAAAGTCACAGATCTTCAGATACAGGAATCCCAAAGAACCCCAAACATATTCAACCCAAAAAGGTCTTCTCCAAAACATGTTACAGTCAAACTGGCAAAACACAAAGACAAAGACAGAATCGTAAAAGCTGCAAGAGAGAAGCAGCAAGTCAACTATAAGGGAGCCCCAGTCAGACTAACATCAGACTTTTCATCAGAAACCCTAAAACCCAGGAAACAATGGGATGATATATTCAAAATATTAAAGGACAAAAATTGCCAGCGAAGAATACTTTACCCAGCAAGGCTATCCTTCTGAAATGAAGGGCAAATTGCATATTTCTCAGACAAGCAAAAACTGCATGAGTTCACTACCACACAACCAGCCGTACAAGAAATTCTCAAGAGAGTGCTGAAAAACAACCATCACAGCCATGAATACTCAAGAAAGAACAAAACCTAACAGTAAAACAAAAATGCTAACAATAATGAGAAAAAATAATTTATCTACAAACCCAAAGAAACAACAAACCCAGAAGACAATCAGAAAATCAGAAAGAAAGGAACAAAAGATACTTAAGATATCTAAATAAAAATCAATAAAATGCTAGGAGTAAATCAACACCTTTCAATAATAAATCTAAATGTAAAAAGGATTAAATTCCCCACTCAAAAGACATAGATGACTTACTGAACTAAAAAGATGGACCCAACTATATGCTGCCTTCAAGAGACTCACCTCACCTGCAAAGACACACACAGAATAAGAATGAAAGGATGGAAAAAGATATACCATGCAAATAGAAATGAAAAATGAGCTGGAGTAGCTATTCTTACATGAGATAAAATAGACTTTAAACCAAAAACCATAAAAGAGATAAAGAAGGCTACTATAGCCCAGCAGAGTGTGCCCTGATCAGTGAGGCACCCCACCAGAGAGGCCCGAGATCTGTGGAGACCACGTGCCCCAAGGTATCAGCATGCAACTGAGTAGGTAGGCCTTGCTGCTGCTGGACTCTATCCCCAGCATGTCTGAGTGCACACTGACCAGAGAGGCACCCTGCCAGAGAGGCCTGAGATCTGTGGACACCACACGACCTGTAGTGCAAGTGGACAACCCAGTAGGTAAGAATTGCTGCCACCCAACTCCATCACCAGCCCAGCCAAGTATGCACTGAGCAGACAGGTGCTTCCCAAGAAAGGCCCAAGACCCGAGGCAACCAAGCACCTGAGGCACCAATGGGCAACTGAGCAGACACTGAAGCAGCCATGCCAAATTGGCAGCCCCAGCAGCATCCTAGCTAGACAATAACAACGAACCAGTGGACCATGAAATCCCCTGCCATAATGACTAAATATCAAAGGAAAAGTACCAGAGATATGAAAAATCCAGAAAGTACACTACCAAAGGGTAATAACTCTCAAGCTCTTAGAAGAAGAGTTCTTGAAATGTCTGAAAAGGAATTTTGAGTGATAATCCTAAGGAAACTAAATGACGTACAAGAAAACTCAGGTAGACAACACGATGAAATGAGGAAAAGTATACAGGACCCGAAAGAAGAAATGTACAAGGAAATCAATGCCCTGAAAAAAAAATGTAGCAGAACTTGCTGAGCTGAAGAATTCATTAAATGAAATAAAAGCACAACAGAGTTTAACTAGCAGGCTTGCAGAAGCAGAAGAGAGAACTTCTGACCTTGAAGATGGGCTGCTTGAAATAGCACAGGCAGACAAAAAAAAAGCAAAAAGAATTTAAAATATTGAAGAAAATCAAAGAGAGATATCAGACAACCCTAAGCACTCAAATATCTGATTCACGGGTATTCCAGAAGGGGAGGAAAAAGGAGATTGCATTGAAAACATATTCAACAAATTCGTGGCAGAAAACTTTCCTGGTAAAGGAAAAGACACAGATCTTCAGATTCGGGAAGATCAAAGATCCCCAACTGTATTCAACCCAAAATAGTCTTCTCCAAGACATGTTATGGTCAAATTGCCAAAACTCAAAGACAAAGAGAGAATCTTAAAAGCTGCAAGAGAGTGGTGTCAAATCACCTGTAAGGAAGCCCTAATCAGACTAACATCAGACTTTTCATCACAAACCCTAAAAGCCAGAAAGCCACTAGTATAATAAAAATGGCATACATGAAGAGAAAACAAACAAACGAAAAGGCTATCTACATCCTAAGGAACCAACAAACACAGAAAACAAACAGTAAATCAGAAAGCAAGGAACAAAAGACATCTAAGACAACCAAACAACAATCAATAAAATGCTAGTAGTAAATCAACACTTTTCAATAACAACTCTTAATGTAAAAGGATTAAATCCCCCAATCAATAGACACGGACTGGATGATTAGATTAAAAAGGAGGACCAAACTATATGCTACCTTCAAGAGACCCACTTCACCTATGAAGACTCACAAAGACTAAGAGTGAAAGGATGGAGAAAATTTACCATGCAAACAGAAATGAAAAACGAGCTGGAGTAGCTATTCTTATATCTGACAAAATAGATCTTAAACTAAAAACCATAAAAATAGGTAATGCGGGCCACTACATGATGATAAAAGGATTGATCCATCAGGAAGACATAGCAATCATCAATATATACACACCCAATGTTGAAGCAGCCAGATTTATAAAGCAAACTCTATTAGAACTAAAGAAGGAAATAGACACTAATACCATCATAGCAGGGGACCTGAACACCACACTTTCAATATTGGACAGATCATCTAGGCAAAGAATCAGCAGAAAACTCAAGATCTAAACAACACTCTAGACCAATTTGACTTGACAGATATCTACAGAACATTCCATCCAACAACCTCAGAATATTCATTATTCTCATCAGCACATGGAATATTCTCCAGTATAGATCACATGTTATGTCACAAATCATGTCTCAACAAATTCAAAAACATTGGAATTATCCCATGTATTTTTTCAGACCACAGTGGATTAAAATTAGAAATCAATAACAAATGAAATTTTGGAAACTATACAAACACGTGTAAATTAAACAGCACTCTACTTAATGACATATGGGTCCAAGTAAGAAATCAAACAGGAAATCAAAAAAATTATTGAAACTAATGAAAACAGTGTTACATCAAACCAAATCCTGTGGGATAGTGGGAAAGCAGTACTAATGGGAAAATTTATCGCATTAAATGCTTACTTCAGAAGAATGGAAAGATGGCAAGTAAATAACCTAATGCTTCACCTTAAAGAATTAGAAAAACAAAACAATCTGAACCCAAAGTTAGCAGATGGAAAGAAATCATTAAGATCAGAGCAGAGCTTAATGGAATTGAAACCCCCAAAATGATACAAAAGATCAATGAATCAAAAAGTTGGATTCTTGAGAAGATAAATAAAATCGACAAACCTTTAGCATGGCTAAATAAAAAAAGAAGAGAGAAGACCCACATAACAAAAATCATAAACTAAAAGGTGGTATTACAACTGATACCTCTGAAATACAGGGAATCACTAGAGAAAATTATAAACTACTAAATGCTAACAAATTTGAAAATCTGGAGGAAATGGATAAATTTCTGGACACACACACAAACTAACAATACTAAGCCAAGATGATGTAGAAAATATGAACAGACCAATAACAATAAAACATATTGAAGCTGTTATCAGAAGGCTCCCAACAAGGAAAAGCCCAGGAACAATTGGATTCACAGTAGAATTCTGCCAAACATACAAAGATGAAAGGACACCAATTCTCTGCAAAATATTCCAAAATGTTGAAACAGAGGCAATTCTCCCAAAATCACCCTGACACAAAAACAAGGTAAAGATAAAACTAAAATAAAAAACTACAGGCCAATATCCTTGATGAATATAGATGCAAAAATCCTCAATAAAACACTCGCTAACAGAATACAGCACCACAAACCCAAAATTGTACAACATGATCCAGTGGAATTAATCCCAGGGATGCAAGATTGCTTCAACATATGCAAATCAATAAGTGTGATACAACATATTAATAAAATCAAACACAAGGACCATATGATCATCTCTATAGATGCTGAAAAAGCATTTAATAAAATTCAATACTCATTCATGATAAAGACTCTCTACAAGTTAGGTATAGATGGAAAGTATCTCAACATAATTAAAGCCATATATGATAAACCCACTGCCAATATCATCCTGAATGGGGAAAAGCTGAAACCTTTTCCTTTAAGAACAGGAACTAGACAAGGATGCCGACTCTCACCACTCGTATTCAACAGAGTGTTGGAAGTACTAGCCAGAGCAATTAGAGAAGAGAAGGAAATAAAGGGCATCCAGATTGGAAAAGATGAAGTGAAACTGTCCCTCTTTGCGGATGACATGATTCTATACACTGAACAGCCTAAAGCCTCTAAAAAAAAATCTTGGAGTTGACAAATGATTTCAGCATATTTGTAGGATACAAAATCAACACCCCAAAATCAGCAGCATTTCTATCCTCCAATAGTGAACATGCAGAAAGAGAAATCAAGAAAGCTTGCCCATTTACAATATTCACCTAAAAAAAAGATACTTAGGAATTGAGTGAACCAAGGACGTGAAAAATCTCTATAATGAGAACTACAAACCACTGCTGAGGGAAATTAATGAGGACAGAAGAAGATGAAAAGATATCGCCTGCTCATGGATTAGAAGACCCAACACTGAGAAAATGTCCATACTACCCAAAGTGATTTACAAATTCAATGCAATCCTCATCAAAATTCCAATGACATTATTCTCAGAAATGGAAAATCTATTCAGACATTTATATGGAATAACAAATAACCACACATAGCCAAAGAAATTCTGAGCAAAAAAAAATAATACAGCTGGAGGCAGAACACTACCACACCTTAAACTATACTACAAAGCTTTAATAACCAAAACAGCATGGTACTGGCATAAAAACAGACACACTGAACAACGGAATAGAATAGAGAATCGAGAAATCAACCCACACTCCTATAAGCCATCTGATCTTTGACAAAGTCACCAAGCCTATACACTGGGGAAGAGACTGCCTCTTCAGCAAATAGTGCTGGGATAACTGGATATCAATATGCAGGAGAATGAAACTAGACCTATACCTCTCACCATTTACCAAAATCAACATAAAATGGATTAAAGAATTAAATATACGCCCTGAAACAATAAAACTACTCAAAGAAAACATAGGAGAAACACTTCAGGAAGTAGGACTGGGCACAGACTTCATGAATATGACCCCCAAAGCATGGGCAACCAAAGAAAAATAAAGAAATGGGATTATATCAAACTAAAAACCTTCTGCACAGGAAAAGAAACAATTAACAGAATTAAAAGACAACCAACAGAGTGGGAGAAAATATTTGCAAAACATACATCTGACAAAGGATTAATATCCAGAATATACAAAGAACTGAAACAACCGTGCAAAAAAAAAAAAAAAACAAGTACCCCAATTAAAAAATGGGCAAAAGAGCTATATAGGCATTTCTCAAAGGAAGATAACGAATGGCCAACAGACACGTGAAATAATGCTCAACATCACTCAGCATTTGGGAAATACAAAGCAAAACCCCACTGAGATAGCATCTCACCCTCATTAGGATGGCTAATATCCAAAAGACTGTGAATGAGAAATGCTGGCGAGGTTGTGGAGAAAAAGGAACTCTCATACGTTGTTGGTGGGACTGCAAAATGGTGCAGCCTCTATGGAAAATGGTATGGAGGTTCCTCAAACAATTGCAGATAGATCTACCATATGACCCAGCTATCCCACTGCTGGGAATATACCCGGAGGAAAGGAAATCATCAAGTCGAAGGTATACCTGTTCCCCAATGTTCATTGCAGCACTGTTTACAATATATAAGAGTTGGAACCAGCCCAAAAATATCCATCATCAGATGAGTGGATACGGAAAAAGTGGTATATCTACACAATGGAATACTACTCTGCCATAAAAAAAGAATGAAATACTGCCATTTGCAACAACATGGATGGACCTAGAGAGAATTATATTAAGTGAAACAAGTCAGGCACAGAAAGAGAAATATCACGTTCTCACTTATTTGTGGGAGCTAAAAATAAATAAGTAGCCTCACAAAAAAGTGGGGGGGCAGTGAAGACACAACAATTACAATTCCTTGAAGTTGATATGAAAAACGAAAAGATAACAGGTTGTTGGGAGGGATAGGGGAAAGGGAGGAGGGAGGGAGGTTTTGGTAAAGAGCCACAATAATCAACCACATTGTATATTAACAAAATAACATAAAATTTTTTTTAAAAAGAAGGCTACTATATAATGATAAAAGTATCTATCCATCAGGAAGACATAACAGTCATAAATATGTATGCACCCAACTGCAGAGCAGCCAGTTTTATAAAGAAAACACTTAAAGATCTAAAGAATGAGATAGACACTAACAACGGAATAGTGGGGGACCTGAACAACCCACTCTCAACATTGGAATGATTTTCTAGGAAAAATATCAGTAGAGAAACACAAGATCTAAACAACACTTTAGACCAATTGGACTTGGCAGATAGCTACAGAACATTTCATCCAACAACCTCAAAATATTCATTCTTCTCATCAGCACATGGAACATTCTCCAGGATAGACCACATGTTATGTCACAAATTATGTCTCAATAAATTCCAAAAAATTGGAATTATTCCACGTAATTTTTCAGATCACAATGGATTAAAATTAGAAATCAATAACAAATGAAACTCTGGAAACTACAGAAACATATGGAAATTAAACAGCATTCTACTTAATGACATATGGGTCCAAGAAGAAATAAAACTATACAGGAAATCAAAAAATGTATTGAAACTAATAAAAACAATGACACATCACACCAAAACCTGTGGGATACTGCAAATGCAGTACTAACAGGGAGATTTATCGCATTAAATGCCTACTTCAGAAGAATGGAAAGATGGAAAATAAAAAAAAACCTAACACTTCACCTTAAAGACATAGAAAAACAAGAACAAACCAAACTGAAAGTTAGTAAACAGAAAGAAATAAATAAAATCAGAGCAGAAAAATGAAATAGAAACCCAAAAATTGATATAAAAGATCAATGAAACAAAAAGTTGGGTTTTTTAAAAAGATAAATAAAATTGACAAACCTTTAGCAAGGTTAAGTAAGAAAAGAAGAGAGAAGAACCAAATAACAAAAATGAGAATTGAAAATGTGATATTACAACTTATAACATAGAAATATGAGGAATCATTAGAGAGTACTATAAACAATCATATGCCAACAAATTTGAAAATCTGGAGGAAATGGATAAATTTCTGGACACATACAAACTACCAAAACTAAGCCAAGAAGATATATAAAATCTGAACAGACCAATAACAATAAAAGAGATTAAAGCTGTTATCAGAAGGCTCCCAACAAAGCAAAGCCCAGGATCAGAGGGGTTCACTGCAGAGTTCTACCAAACCTTCGAGGAGGAACAGATACCAATTTTCTACAAACTATTTCAAAAGACTGAAACAGAGGCTATTCTCCCAAATTCATTCTATGAGGCAAACATCACCCTGATACCAAAACCAGACAAAGATACATAAAAAAAAAAAGAAAACTATAGGCCTATATCCTTGATGAATAGAGAGGGGAAAATCCTCAATAAAACAATAGCTAACAGAATACAGCAACACATACAGAAAATTATACACCATGATAAAGTGGGATTCATCCCAGGGATGCAAGGTTGGTTCAACATATGCAAATCAATAAATGTGATACACCACATCAATAAAATCCAAGACAAAAACCATATGATCATCTCTATATTTGCTGAAAAAGTATTTGACAAAATTCAACAAACCCTCCATGGATCTCAGTGCTCACAAAAGTGTGAAGATGGTTATCCTTGATCCACTGGTTTTTAATAAATAGCTCCTCAAACATAGACTCCTCAGATGATTATTTAAAAAGATCTTAAACGAGGTTTAGAGTCAGAGATTCTGAATAATTTGAGGTGAGGCTTCACCTGGATAGCAAGTTTCTTCCTTCTCTCTCAGCAATTCTAATACTCAATAAGTTTGAGAAACACTGCTATAGGCCAGTTGGCCCAATATTACCAAACACAGTGGAAAAAGATCTTGTCTTACCAGAAATATCAGGGAACTACCCCCTATTGACCTCATGTGTGTTTCATGTCACTCTAACTCCAATTTCCTCAGAAGGATAGAAGATTGATAGATCCCAGGCATTCTCAACCCTGGCATGTGAGAAGTGGTCAGTTTCACCACTGCAATGAAATTTGAGGTGAGAGTTCCCAAAAAAACAAAAAAAACAAACAAAAAAAAAAGAAAGAAAATTGGGAATTGGGCAGAATTCAGGGAAAACAACACTTATTCAATTAATTAATTTTGTGAAAAGAAATCAATTTTAAAAAATTTTTCTCTGTTAATATTATCACGTTGGACTGTCTCTTTTTGTACTTTCAGGGATTATCGTGGTTGCAGTCCAAATTTTCCTGTCATTTGTAAAGTATAATTGTTAATTTATTTTCTAGGAAATTTCTTTCACATATTCAGAATTAGACAGAGCTGCATTAGACTTGTCACCTTTTACAATTACTTACATATTCTTTCTTGAATAACTCTTTAATCAAAACAAATGCTTCTTCTGTATACTCTCCATTTAATTTATTGTATTTGCACGGTTGACCCTTTTCCTACTTAAGTTTGCAATGACAAAAATATAACACCAAATATTTAAAAGTCTTAACAGTAGTTTGAGTCAATTTATGTAAACAAATTAAGAAATAATGCATGGCAATATTAGAGAATAATCAAAGATAACTGTACTGTACAGGTAAATGAATATGAATACAACTATTTGGAAGCAAAGCCAGGGAAGTAAAACTTATCAAAATAAACACAAATAGCACATGAAGTGACCAAATTAAAAATATATATATTTATAATAGATTTTCATTCATAATTACTTTTAAATATGAAAAGGAAGATCATATACATACATAAAAATAAAACTGTACAACTGTCCTGTAAGGAGTTGTCATTCACCAGGCCATAATTGCTCAAGGGCCACACCCTCTCAAGGTTAAAGAATGGCCCTGGATGAGTTCCTGGCAGGTAACCTCTGAACCCTTGAATTTTCTGGCTGATCAGGATATTTTATATATACCTGAGAATTTGTCATGCAGATAGTTTGTGCTAACAATGAGATTAACAGTGAATGTCTTTTTGTATGGTGGGGGCTATGGCCAAGCTATATCGGTTTAACATCGACATGGACTGGAGTCAGAAGCTAAAGTCAGTTGTAACTGTTCCACACTTATACCACCAAGCTTGGGTGAGTTTACCTGATGGGCAATGCTTGGCACTTGTGGTCACACATATATGCTGGGAGAATTCAGTGCTCTGCCTGTGACTCCACGGTAAGTGCACAGCAGGAACCTTGATCCGGGTTTCTCCTGGACTCCTCCCTATGTCCCTTTGCTCCTTGCTGAATTTATTCTGTATTCTTGTATTGGAATAAACTCTGAGCATCAGTACAAATGCCTTTTCCAGTTTGGCTGTCAATTCTAAGGAATTATCAAACGTGAGGCTTGTATTGAGAGCACCAAAAATGCCCATGAAGAAATGGTGTCCCATGAGGAAACACTTTACCTCACCTAAAAACATGGGACTAATTGCGTGTGGAGGAGCTCTCACTTCAATCCCTTGAAAGTGGCCTTTTAGCCTGAAATAAATCTGCTGTGCTACCAGTGAAACTGTACTACTTCTACAACATGTCGTCCTAGTCTCAGAGGACCAAAATTGTGTTTCCACATTGCCAGGCTGTAGCAAGGAATACACTTTTGGACAAAAGCAAGGCAACAGGTTTAGAAGAGATATTTCAACTATAGTAAAGGAGGGTGAACTCCCTCTATTTTGAAAATATAGAGTGTTATATTTCAAAGGAGCAAATACATATCAATATCCAAAGAGGTAATCTTGATGGGAACAGCCCCTTAATCAGCACCTTTCATGTAATTTGAGGAAAAGAAACACTGATCTTTTCCCTTCTCTAATGAGTTATGAAGAAAAGGTCCGCATTGATAGCAACTCTCTCAAAATACTCATTTCTCCTTTGACCATATCTTTCTTCTGTGACCAACTCTTTTATATCGCTTAGTTGAGCAAAGGGCAAATACCTGCAGAATCAGTTTTGGTCCAATGTGTTGTAAGGTCATCAGCACCTCACTTTACAATATATGGCATCTTATTTGGAATAGTTAGCCAAACTCTCAAATGAATGAAAATGTTGCTTTCAATAGCCAGGTTAGTGTAGTTTTTAGGGATATGTGTGTCCCACAGATCCTTCACTCATAACACCTTCAATGATAGGCACTCTGGGTGCATGTTACACCCTCCGCAAGAGGTGAAGAGCCAAGCCTGAAGCAACCATAAAGTAGTGGTGGCTGCATAGTGTTGTGGCCTCAGGGAGACCCTCAAGAAGAGCTTCCCCTGTCTGGAACATGGGGCTGGCACCTTCGCCTGGCTTGAAATATCCAACTCATCCTACTTGAGAACACAGGATGTGGAGTCTGGCTTTTCTGGCTTCCAATTTGTGCTCTCTCCTTTTGGCTCTCAGGCCTCTGCAAGGTTAACTTTGCCAACCATAGAAGCTGAAATGAGATGAAATGAAAAGCCTCAGCACAACTCCTGGTACTCAACATAGGTAACTCACATTGTCAGTTACAGTGTGCAAAGGTCAGACTCACTCTCAACTGTTCAGAATACAGAGGTGGGTGCAGGATCAGTACTTCTAAAAATGTCAACCACAAGCACTAGAGGTAGAATGGCCTGGGATCAACTCAGAAAGGCAATTTCTCGGGAGCTCCCCTATTACACAAAAGCAACCTGTAAGGTCTCAGTTCCCTTAGAATTCTATCCTTATAAAACAAAAACTTAAATAATCTAAAAGTTTCCATGGTTTTCTATCTTTGTAATCAAAACAGCCTTCTCACTGGCATATTCAGATCTTTCCCCAAAGTACAACATTGGTTTCCCGAGGATGGTCTCTGATCAGCATCACCTGTGCACTTGGTTGAGATGGAAATTCTCATTCCCACCTATCCATACCCACATAATCCAAAATTTGAGGTAGGGTCAACCAATCTGGTATAAACAAGCCCTCTGTGGATCCCGATGCTCACCAAAGAGTGAGGATGGTAATCCTTGATCCACTGGTTTCTAGTAAATAGCTCCTCAAACACGGAATTCTCAGGTGATTCTTTAAGAACTACTGAAACAAGGTTTTTTTTTTTTTTTTTTCGTGACCGGCAACGGATCCCAATCCTCAGTGTTGCGCCCGTACCGGACCGGGACCGGCAACGGGATCGCAACCCTTGGTGTTGCTCCCGCACCTCGCTCAGCCAGTGAGCGGCCGGTCTGTATGTGGGATCCGAACCCTCGGTGGGAGCGCTGCCGCGCTTCCCAAGAGGCGCACTGTAGCAGTGTGCCACCGGGCCGGCCCTGAAACAAGGTTTTATAGTGAGAAATTCTGAATAATCTGAGGTGAACCTTCTCCTGGACAACAGTTGTTTTCCAGCTGTCATAGTGATTCAAAGTGCAGTAAGTTCGAGAAACACTGGTCTAGGCCTGCTGGCCCAATGTTACCAAATGCATTATAAAAAGATGTTGTTTTATCAGAAATCTCAGGGAAGAACCTTCTGTTGACCTAACATGAGTTTCATGTCACTCCACTCCAAACAATTTCCCCAGAAGGATAGAAGATTGTCTGAAGGAACCCAGACATTCTCACTCCTGGTATGCATGAAACAGTTAGTTCCAACTGAAATTGTTAAAATAAAATTTAAGGAGTGAGTTTCCAAAAAAAGGTGAATACAAAACTTGGTAATTGGGCTGTGTTCAGGGTAAACAATACCCATTAAATTATTTAGTTGTTTGGGGCAGAAGACACAACAATCATAAAAATTCCTTGAACTTGTTAAGACAAATAAACAGATATGATGTAGTTGGGGTGGAGGAGAGAGAGGGTGGGGGGAAAGAGGAATGGGTGAAGGGACACGAAAATCAAGTACAATGTATATTGAGAAGTTAAGCAAAAAAATTTTTTTTTAATTTAAAAATTATTTAATTTGGGAAGAAATTTGATTACCACGTTTTTTGGTAATATCTTTTTTTTTTTGGTAATATTATCTTGTTGGACTGTTTTTTATTTGTACTTCCAGAGAATTACTATGGTAGTATTCATCTTTTCATTTATGATGTAAAATCATGAATTTATATTGTAGGATATTCCCTTTAATTTTTTTTTGAATTATAAAGAGCTGCATTAGAGTTGTCACATTTTGTAATTTCTTAGATAATTTGGTCTGAATGACTTTTCAAATCAAACAAATGCTTATTCTCTATACTCTTATGTCAATTTCTTGTACATGCAGAAGTGTACATGATTTTTTCATTTAAGAGAGCAATGACAAAGTTATCACATAAAATATTTTCAAATTTTCTCAGTAGTTCAAATCAATTTAAGTAGACAAGTAAGAAATAGTGCATGGCAATGTTAGAAAATAATCAAAAATAACTCTTCTGTGAACACAAATGATTATAAGTACAAGTATTTGAAAGGAATGGCAGACAACTGAAACTTACTAAAATAAATACAAATAGTTTATGAAGTGTCCAAATTAAAAGATAAATATTTGTAATAGATTTTCCTTCATACCAAAACCATTTAAGAAAACATAGGATAAAAGTTCATATACATACATAAAAATACGAATTTACAAATACTTCTCTAAAAGGTCTAACTTAGAAGGCAGGGTTGCTCAAAGGGTACATGCTTCCAAGGATCAAGAATGGCCCTTGAACTGGCAGGCAACCTCTGAGCCCTTGGTTTTCTGTGGTCACACCACAAGGCTCATGTTAACAATGAAATTTATGGTGAATGTCTGTTTTTGTATGTTGGAGAATATGGCCAAGCAGTTTGACTTCAAGATAGAGTGGAGAATCAAAAAGTGTAATCAGTCATGTAAACATTCAATGCTTACACCACCAAGGCTTGGATGAACTGACCTCACTGGCAACACTTGGCACTTGTGGTCACACATCTGTGCTGGGAGAATTTAGCTCAGTGCCTGTGACTGCACTGGAATTGCACAGCAGGAAGCTTGATCTGGGTTTCCCCTGGATTCCTCCCTATGCCCCTTCACCCCTTGCTGATTTTCTTCTGTGTTCTTCTACTGGAATAAACTGTAAATGTCAGTATAATGGCTTTTCCCAGTTTAGTTGAGACCTTGTAGGAAATCATCAAACCTGATGCTTCTGTTACAGTCACCCAACATGTCCATGAAAAAATGGAGTCCCATGAGGAAATGCTTTACCTAACCCTAATAAAACAGAAATGACTAACTGTGTGAGGAGGAGTTCTCACTTCAACTGCCTGAGAGTAGCCTCGTAGGCTGAAATAAATCTGCTGCACTATTACTGAGCCTGTGCTATTTCCACAACATGTTGTCCCAGCCTCAAAGAACAAAATTTGTGTTCCCACCTGGCCGGGCGATAGCAAGTAATCCACCTCTTGGAAGAAAGCAAGGCAACAGGTTTAGAGGAGATATTTCAACTGTACTAAAAGAGGGTTAATTCCCTCTACTTTGAAAAGATAGTTTTATATATCAAAAGAGCAAATATCTATCAGTATCAAAGGAGGTGATCTCCTGGGGACCAAGTTTATCAGCCCGTTTCAAAAGGTTCGAGGCAAAGAAACACTAATCTTTTTCCCTCTCTCATAAGTGTGAAGACAAAGCCTAACTTGATGGCAATTTACTCAAAGTAGTCTTTCCTCCTTTGACCTCCTTAACTTGTTGATATCACTCAGTTGAGCAAAGGGCAACTGTATGCAGTAACAATTTGGTCCCAGTGCTACAGCAAGGCCATCCAGCCCCTCACTTTACAGTATGTGGGCTCTTGCTATTTATAGTTCCAGACTTTGAAATCCTTGGGTGAACTCTCAAGTGAGAGAAAATGTTGCTTTCAACACCAGCTAGTTTAGTGTAGGTTTTTCAAGATGTGCGTGAACCACAGGTACTCCACTTACAACACCTTCAATGATAGGCACTCTGGGTGCATGTTACACTCTCCCTGAGAGGTGAGGAGAAAGGCCTGAAGCAACCACAAAGCAATAGTAGCTGCATACTGCTGTGGCCTCAGGGTGAACCTGAAGAAGAGCTTCCCCTGCCTGTAACAAGGGGCCAGCCCCTTTGTCTGGATGGAAACCTCCAATTCATCCTACTTAAGAACACAGGTACTGGGTTCTAATACGAGTTCCATCTTCTGTTCGCTCTCAGGCCTCTGGAATTTTATTTTATTCTGCTTGTTATTTTCTCTTTTGCTAGATGAGACATATTTCAATAAATTCCACAAGCAGCAAATAGATAAAATGGCAAATGAAAGACTTAGTACAACCCCTGGTACTCCACATATCAGCTCTCACTGTTAATGTAAATAATGGTCAGAGTCACTCTAATGTGTTCAAAGGACAGTGGGTAGGGGCTAAAGCAATACTTTTCACAATGGCGTCCTCAATCAGCAGCGTCCTCAATCATCCTCAATGGTATAACCTGGTCTAATCGCACAAACACAATTCTCACCCTCTCCCCGGCCCCGAATAGCAATCTGTAAGGTCTCAGTTTTCTTAGAATTCTATGCATAAAGAAGACAAATCTAAACTCAGACCTTTCATGGTTGTGTCTCTACACAATTAGAGCAGCTTTCTCAGTGGCATGTTTAGATCTTTCCTTACCTTAGAACAATGGTTTCCTAAAGGTGTTCCCTGATCAGCATCACCAGTACACTTCTTGGAAATACAAATTCTTAGCCTCACCTATCCAACTTACATAATTTATACCATGAGGGTGAAGTAGGGCCAACCACTCTAGAGTTAACAAGCACTCCATGGATCCCAACGCACATCAAAACGTGACAATGATAATTCCTGAGCCACTGGTTTACAATAAATACCAATTCAAAGATGCAATCTCTAGGTGATTCTTAAAAACAAAAAGAAAAAAACTAAAACAAGGTTACACATTCAGAGATTCTGAAAAATTTTCGGATTTCAATAATTTTTTTTCTCAAATATGGAATCTCCAGATGATTCTTTAAAAAAAACTGAACCAAAGATTAAAGTCAGGGATTCTGAATAATTTGAAATGAGGCATCACCTGGACAACAGGTGCTTTCAAGTTCCTGTAGCAATTCAAATGTGCAGTAAGTTTGAGAATCACTATTTTAGGCCAGCTGACCCAACATTACCAAATGTGGTGGAAAAAGATCTTGTCTTTCCAGAAATCTCAAGAAAGAATCTTCCACTGAGGTAAAATTAGTTCCACATCACTCAAACTCCAAACAATTGCTTCAGGAGGATAGTAGTTTGACTGATGGACCACAGGCATTCTCACCCCTGGTATGTGAGTAATGGTAAGTTCCAATTAAAATAATTGAAAGAAAATTTCAGGTGAGAGTTTTCTAATATAAAATTTAAGAATTAGATAGTATTCAGAGCAAAAGATACACATTTGATTAACTAAATTTGGAGAGGAAATTTTATTGCCATGTTGTTTTGAACTGTTTTCTCTTTGCAATTTCAGGCATTATCGTGGTTGCTGTCATTTTTTTCTTCTCATTTGTGAAGTAAAGTTGTTACTTTATGTTTTAAGGAATCTCTGTACATTTTTTTCTGAATAATAAATCAAGGGAGGCATTAGACTTGTCCTATTTTACAATTTCTTACATAAATTGGTCTAAATAAATTTTAATTAAAACAAATACTCTGAATACTCTCATGTCAGTATCTTGTACATGCAGAGGGTTGACCCTTTTCTTACTTAAGTTCACAATGACAAAATTAGCACACCAAATATTTTACAGTTTTGCCAGTAGTTCAAGTCAGTTTATGTATAAAAATTAAGAAATAATACATGGCAATATTAAAAAATAATCACAGATAACTCTTCTATATATGTAAAAGATTATGATTACAACTATTTGAAGGCAATGCAAGACACTTAAACTTACTAAAATAAGACAAATAGTTTAAGTGGCCAAATTATAAAATAAATATTTGTAAAAACTTTTCATTCATAACAGAAACCTATTAAGAAAATACATAGACTAAAGATCATGAAAGTACATAAAAATAAGAATTTACCAACTGTGCTCTAAAGGGTCTAATTCAGCAGGACAGAGTTGTTCAAGGGCTCTAAGATTCCAAGGTTCAAGAATGGCCCTAAGCCAGCTCCTGGTATCTAACCACTGAGACCTCGGATTTTCTGTCTGATCAGAATCTTTTTGTATACCTGAGGATTTGGTCACAATGGATGATTCATGCTAACAATGAGACTTATGGTGAATGTTTTTGAATGACTGTAGTTAGGGACAAGCTATGTCAATTTAATTTCTAAATGCACTACGGGGTCAGAAGCTATATGACCAATGATGTAAATGTTCCCCACTTACATCACCAAGGCTTGGGTGAGCTTACGTGGTTGGCAAAACTTGGCACCTGTGGTCACACATTTGTGATAGAAGAATTCAACTCAGTGCCGGTGACTCCACTGGAAGAGGACGATGGGAAGCTTTCCTCCTTGGACCACCTCAACTCTTCTGTATAGCTCAGCTGAGCAAAGGGCAAATGCCTGCAGAAACAATATGGGTCCACTGCTTCTGCAAGGTCATTCAGTTCCTCACCTTAGAACATTGGGGTTCTCAGGCTAGCCAGTTACCTCAGTTGGTTAGAGTGCATTGTTGTAATGCCAAGGTCCTGGTCTTGGAGTCCTTGGTCGAACTCTGAAGTAGTAGAAAATGTTGCTTTCAACACTGGTACAATGCAAGTTTTTAGGGATAGGTGTGACCCGAAGAACCTCCAGTTAACAATACCTTCAGTGACAGGAACTCTGAGTGCATGTTACACCCTCCCCAAGAGGCGAGGAGACAGGCCTGAAGAAACCACAGAGCAGTAGTGGCTGCATACTGCTGTGGCCTCAGGGTGACCCTCAAGAAGAGCCTCCCCTGACTGTAACATGGGGCTGGCTCCTTTGCCTGGCTGGAAAACTCCAACTCATCCTGCTTAAGAGCACAGGGTTTGAGTCCAGCTGTTCTGGGCTCCAATCTGAATTCTATCTTCTGTTGGCTCTTGGACCTGTTTAAATTATTTTATTCTGCTTGTCATTTTCTCTTTTTGTACATGAGACATATTACAATAATTTCCCCACTCAATGAAGCTGAAATGAGATGACAAAAGTTTCAGTGCAATTCCTGGCACTCAACATAGTTATCTCAGATCGTGAGTAATGAAAGATCAGACTCACTTTAAAGTGCTCACAGGACAGAGGGTGGGGGCTAGAGCAATAGTTTACAAAATATTATCTGCAAAAAGTGGTGTTACAGCATGGAATCGTCTTAGCAATGCAGTTTCTCAGGTGGTCACTCACCCAGAGCAACCTGCAAGGTTTTTCTTAACCGAGAATTCTATCTTTAAAAATAAATAAAGGTCTGGCCAGTTTGTTCAGTTGATTAGAGGGGTCGTGCTGATAACACCAAGGTCAAGGATTGGGATGCTCTTATCTTCAGTTAAACTTTTTTTTAAAATTTTTATTTTATTTTAATTTATCAATATACAATACAGTAATGTAGTTGATTTTCGTGTCCCTTTGTCATTTCCTCCTTTTCCTCCCTCCTTCTCCCCCCTCACCACCATGAACATCATATTTGTTCACGTCTTAACAAAATCAAGGAGTTGTTGTTATTATTGTGTCTTCTTCCCTCCCCCCTCCACTGTTGCTTTAGTTACTTATTTGTTTTTATTAGCTCCCACAAATAAGTGAGAACATGCGGTATTTCTCTTTCTGTGGCTGGCTTATTTCACTTAATATAATTTTCTCTAAGTCCATCCATATTGCTGCGAATGGTAGTATTTCATTTTTCTTTTTTTATAGCTGAGTAATATTCCATTGTGTAAATATACCACATTTTCCTAATTCACTCATCTGATGATGGGAATTTAGGCTGGTTCCAACCCTCTGGCTATTGTAAATAGTGCTGGAATAAACATGGGATTGCAGGTATCTCTTCAACATGATCATTTCCATTCCTCTGGCTATATACCCAGCAGTGGAATAGCTGGGTCATATGGTAGATCTTTCTGTAGTTGTTTGAGGAACCTCCATACTATTTTCCATAAGGGCTGCACCATTTTACAGTCCCATCAACAATATAAGAGGGTTCCTTTTTCTTCACAACCTCGCCAGCATTTGTTATTCTCAGTCTTTTTGATATTAGCCATCCTAACTAGAATGAGATGATATCTCAAAGTGGTTTTGACTTGCATTTCCAAAATGCTGAGTGATGTTGAGCCTTTTTTCCTATGTCTGTTGGCCATTCATATATCTTCCTTTGAGAAATGCCTATTTAACTCCTTTGTCCATTTTTTAATTGGGTTACTTGTTTTTATACTGTCAAGTTGTTTGTGTTCCTTGCATATTCTAGTTATTAATCCTTTTCTGATATATATTTTGCAAATATTTTATCCCACTATGTTGGATGCTTTTGCTCTGTTGATTGTTTCTTTTCCTGTGCAGAAACTTTTTTGTTTGATATAATCCCATTTATTTATTTTTCCATTGGTTGCCTGTGCTTTGGGGGTCATATTTGTAAAGTCTGTCCCCAACTGTATTTCCTGGAGTGTTTCCCCCATGTTTTCTTTAAAGTGTTTTATTGTTTCAGGAAGTATATTTAATTCTTTAATACATTTTGAGTTGATTTTGGTATATGGTGAAAGGTACAGGCCTAGTTTTATAGTCCAACATATGAATGTCTGATATTCCCAGCACCATTTACTGAAGAGGCAGTCTCTTCCCCAGTGTGTAGTCTTGGAGCCTTTCTCAAAGACCAGATGGCTGTAGGAGCATGGGTTGATTTCTAGATTCTCTATTCTGTTCCATTGTTCCATATGTCTGTTTTTATGCCAGTACCATGCTGTTTAGGTTACTATCACTTTGTAGTAATGTTTAAAGCCAGGTAGTGTTAGGCCTCCAGCTTTATTTCTTTTGCTCAGGATTGCTTTGGCTATCCGTGCTCTTTTGTTCTTCCATATGAATGTTAGGAATGTTTTTTTTTTCCAATTCTGAGAAAAATGTCATTGGGATTTTGATGGGGATGTGTTGAATCTGTAGATCACTTTGGGTAGTATGGACATTTTTACAATGTTAATTCTTCCAATCCAAGTGCATGGGATATCTTTCCATCTTCTGTGTCTTCTTTAATTTCTCTCAATAGGTATGTTGTTCTCATCATAGAGATTGGACACATCCATGGTTAAATTTACTCCTAAGTATTTTATTATTTGGTGGCTATTGTAAATCAGCTTTCTTGATTTCCTTCTCTGCCAGTTCATTGTTAGAATATAGAAATGCTACTGATTTTTGTGTTTTGATTTTGTATCCTGCAACTTTGCTGAAATCATTTAATAACTCAAAGAATTGTTTTGTAAAGAGGGCCAGTTTGACTTCATCTATTCCAATCTAGATTCCCTTTATTTCCTTCTCTTCTCTGATTGCACTGGGTAGAACTTCCAACACTCTGTTGAATAGGAGTGGTGAGAGTGGGCATCCTTGTCTAGTTCCTGTTCTTAAAGGAAAAGGTTTCAGCTTTTCCCCATTCGGGATGATATTGGCAGTGGGTTTATCATATATGGCTTAATTATGTTGAGATACTTTCCATCTATACCTAACTTGTAGAGAGTCTTTATCATGAATGAGTATTGAATTTTATTAAATGCTTTTTCAGCATCTATAGAGATGATCATATGGTCCTTGTGTTTGATTTTATTAATATGTTGTATCACATTTATTGATTTGCATATGTTGAAGCAATCTTGCATCACTGGGATTAATTCCACTTGATTGTAGTGTACAATTTTATGTAAAAGTTGCTGTATTCTATTAGCTAGTATTTTATTGAGGATTTCTGCATCTATATTCTTCAACAATATTGGCCTGTGGTTTTCATTTTTTGTTGTGTCTTTGTCTGGTTTTGGTATCAGGGTGATGTTTGCCTCACAGAATGAGTTTGGGAGAATGGCCTCCATTTCAATTTGTTGGAATAGTTTGTAGAGAATTGGTATTAATTCTTATTTAAATGTTTAGTAAAGATCTGCAGTGAAGCCGTCCAGTCCCAGGCTTTTTTTTGTTGGGAGACTGCTGATAATAGCTTCAATCTCTTTGATTGTTATTGGTCTGGTCAAATTTTCTATGTAATCTTGGCTCAGTCTTGGTAGTTTATGTGTGCCCAGATATTTATCCATTTCCTCCAGATTTTCAAATTTATTGGCATATAGTCATTTATACTAGTCTCTAATGATTCCTTGTATTTCTGAAGTATCAGTTGTAATATCACCTTTTTCATTTCTAATATTTGTTTGTGTCTTCTCTCTTTTTTTTTTTTTTCCTAATGGCTTGTCAATTTTATTTATCTTTTCAAAAACCTAACTTTTTGTTTCACTGATTTGTTCTATCATTTTGGGGGGTTTCTATTTAATTTAGTTCTGCTCTGATCTTAATTCTTTCTTTCCATCTGCTAACTTTGGGTTTGGATTGCTCTTGTTTTCCTAATTCTTTAATTTGAAGTGTTAGGTTGTTCACTTGCCATCTTTCCATTCTTCTGAGATAAGCATTTAGTGCAATAAATTTCCCCATTAGTACTTTTTTTGCAGTATCTCACAGGTTTTGAGATGATGTGTCATTATTTTTCTTAGTTTCAATAATTTTTTTGATTTCCTGTTTGATTTCTTCTTGGACCCATATGTCATTAAGTAGAATGTTGCTTAATTTCCATGTATTTGTATAGTTTCCAGAGTTTCATTTGTTATTGAATTGCAGTTTTAACCCGTTGTGGTCAGAAAAAATACATGGAATAATTCAAATTTTTTTGAACTTGTTGAGACTTGCTTTGTGACCTAACATGTGATCTTTCCTGGAGAATATTCCAGGAAAGCTGGTATGAGCTGATGAGAAGAATGTATATTCTGATGTTATAGAATGAAATGTTCTCTATATTTCTGCCAAGTCTATTTGGTCTAAAGTGTTATTAATGTCTTGTGTTTCTCTGTTAAATTTTTGCCTAGATGGTTTGTCCAATGTGAAGAGTGGCATGTTCAGATCTCCAACTAACAAGGTATTAGTGTCTATCTCTTTTTTTAGGTCTAATAGTGTTTGATTTAGAAATCTGGCTGCTCTTAAGTTGGGTCTGCTGTACGGCCAAGGCGGATGTGTGTGTGTGTGTGTGTGTGTGTGTGTGTGTGTGTGTGTGTGTGTG
Source organism: Galeopterus variegatus (assembly GCF_000696425.1). Lineage (NCBI taxonomy): Eukaryota > Metazoa > Chordata > Mammalia > Dermoptera > Cynocephalidae > Galeopterus > Galeopterus variegatus. The sequence continues at coordinate 451,454 of NW_007726831.1, forward strand.
TGTGTATGATTGTTATGTCTTCTTGTTGAATAGATCCTTTTATCACTATATAGTGGCCTTTATCTTTTTTTTTATGGTTTCTGGTTTAACGTCTATTTTATCTGATATAAGAATAGCTACTTCAGCTTTTTTTTTTTTTTTTAAAGATGACCTGTAAGGGGATCTTAACCCTTGACTTGGTGTTGTCCGCACCACGCTCACCCAGTGAGCAAACTGGCCATCCCTATATGGGATCCAAACCTGTGGCCTTGGTGTTATCAGCACCGCACTCTCCCAAGTGAGCCACAGGCCAGCCCGACTTCAGCTCTTTTTAAATTTCTGTTTGCATGGTATGTCTTTTTCCATCCTTTCACTCTTAGTCTATGTATGATTTACAGGTGAGGTGAGTCTCTTGAAGGCAGCATATTGTTAGGTACATCTTTTTAATCCAATCAGTCAGTCTGTGTCTTTTGAGTGGGGAATTCAAACCTTTTGCATTGAGAGTTATTATTGAAAGATATTGATTTACTCCTGGCATTATACTGATTTTTGTTTGGATGTTTTAAATATCTTTAGTTCTTTTCTTTCTGATTTACTGATTGTCTTCTGTGATTGTTGATTTCTTGGGATAGTAGATAAACCTTTTTTTCTCTCTCCCTCTCTCTTCATTTTTAACATTTTATTTTACTGTTGGTTTTAGCCCTGTCTTGAGTACTCGTGGCAGTGATGGTTGTTTTTCAGGTACCAGACCGAGTACTCCCTTGAGAATTTCTTGTAAGGCTGGTCGTGAGGTAGTGAATTCCCTCAGTCTTTGCTTGTCTGGGAAATATACTATTTGAAATTCATTTTGGAAGGAAAGCCTTGCTGGTTAAAATATTCTTGGCTGGCAATTTTTGTCCTGTAGTATTTTCAATATCATCCCAGTCTCTTCTAGCTTTTAGGGTTTCTGATAAAAAGTCTGATGTTACTCTGATAGGGGTTCCCTTATAGGTGACTTGGAACTTCTCTCCTGCAGCTTTTAAGATTCTCTCTTTGTCTTTGAGTTTTGCCAATTTGAGTATAACGTGTCTTGGAGAGGACATTTTTGGGCTGAATATGTTGGGAGATTTCTGGGCTTCCTGAATCTGAAGACCTGTATTTCTCCCTATACCTGGGAAGTTTTCTGCTATTATTTCTTTGAATATGTTTTCAATGCCATTCCCTTTTTCCTCCCCCTCTGGAATACTCATGATTTGGATATTGGAGAACTTGAGGTTGTCTGTTGTCTCTCTTAGATTTTCTTGAAATTTTTAAAATTCTTTTTTCTTTTTCTTTTTTTTTTTTTTTTTTTTCCACTTGTGTTATTTTGAACAAGTCATCTTCAAGGTGAGACTTTTCTCTCTTCTGCTTTTTCTAGCCTGCTTGTTAAGCTCTCTGCTGTGTGTTTTATTTTGCTGAATGAATCTTTCAGCTCCGTAAGCTCTGCTACATTCTTCTTCAGGGCATTGATTTCTTTGTACACTTCCTCTTTCAGGTGCTGTATATATATATTTTCATTTCATTGTGTTGTATAACTGAGTCTTTTTGTATCTCATTAAGTTTCTTAAGGATTGTTTCTCGAATTTCCTTGTCAATCATTTCAAGGGCTTCCTGTTCTATAGGGCCTAGAACCTGAGAGTTGTTCTATTCATTTGGAGGTGTTTTACTTTCTTGGTTTTTCATATTTCTTGTCTCTCTCCATTAGTGCTTAGTCATTGTGGGTAAGGTTAGCATAGTCTACTTGTTCCATCCTGGTGTCTGGAGCAATATCAAGGAGTTTTGTTGACATGCAGCTGCCTCTTGCTGCCTGGGGTCCTGGGGGTTGGCGGTGGCTGTGGCCTCTCTCAGGAGGTATGGAGACTTGCCTTGCTGGTGGCCTGGGGGTCTTGTGCTCATTGAGGGGCACCAGGAACTCTGTGACTTGGCTGCTGCCTCAGTAAGGGGGCTCGGTGGTGGCTGAGGACTCTTTCAGGGGGTGCAGTCCAGTTAAACCTCTTGAATTCAGATTTCAGTAAAAGCAATTCCCGAAAGGAAACTGGAATGTATTTTCTAACAAAAAGAAAATAATTGTAATAAGCAGTTAAAGCTAGTATTGTGCAATAAAGTCACTCTTTAGGTCAACTTATGGAAAGCCATTATGCTGAAATTGAATTTTCCAAATGAGTAGTTTACTAAATGGCCAATTTGCCAAAATATCAAGTTTACTAATAGCCAGTGACCAAATATAAAGACATACAAACACTCTTTATAATAACTGTGATAATGTCCAATATTAGTGTCCCAAGAAGAAAATTATTTTCCTCAATATTTAATACATTCATGAAAGCATATGTCACAATGACACCAATTTGAGCATTTTATATATGAATAAATCTGTTTTAACTGTTTTTTCACAAATTCTGTTTACCATATTTTTTTGATTTCTTACTTTTAAAATATAGTATTTTTTAATTTAATCAAGTCGCTTTCAACTCATATAAAACCTCATATGCATCATTAATATATATTGGCTTTGGGGTGCTAACAATATGATTCTGGAAGACTTTTCCTTAGTCCCTAGCTTCCCTTCTCTTTTGCACACTTTGAACCTTTCTTCAAACACTAGCTAATGAATACATTTACATCACTTTTCTTAAAAAAATATAACATTTCCTCAGTGACTGGATAGATGCAACTAATTATGTAATATTTGCATGTTTTTGATTATATGAGCAATTCATTAACTTACTGGCAATTTTAATTTAGCCTAAAGTGTATACACATACATTTTAATTAAATTTAAAATTCTGCTTCACTTTGTATGCTTTGACTTAAGATTTAAATATTTTATTTGATTTATTTGGTTTAATTTAAGAAAAAAATGTGGGATACCTGCTCTTCTGGCACTTCTGACACTACCCACACAGACGATATCATAAGGAATCTCTAGGTTCCCAATTTATATGTGTAGGTTTATTATTAAATCATCTCCCTTCAATGCCTTAGGTGCTCACTCAATGCTTCTCAGAGTGTGGACTCCAGACCAGCAGCATTGACAGCCCCTATGCAGTTATAAGGAAGGCAAAATCCCAGGCCCCACACAAGACATAGATAACTTGGGGAGTAGAGAAGTGGTTCAAAAATCTGTGATCCAACAAGCCTTTCAGGTGATTATACTGCATGCTAATGCGTGAGAATCAAACAAATTCCTTATGTGAAAGCACTTTTTGCTGTTTTGACACAAGATGATCCTCTCTTGACCCCTGAAGTTTCAGAGCCTCTAGAACAGCCAATGTTACTTGGCCCCATAATTCTATGAGCCTAGAGTGTGCATGCAGAAACTGCCATATGTAAGACTTCCTTCAGTTCTCCCTGGGTTTGTAACCTCTTCATTGTCTTTAGAGAAAATGTTAATAATGGATTATCTTCAGTGCTAGCTTGGATCCCAGATTTCAAGCAGAGATCTTTGAACTATTGGATTTTTGCAGGGAACCTCTTTTCTTTTGGATAATCAAGGACCACTCACAGTGTCTGCAATGAATTTATAGGCAACCTGGCCTTTATGGGGACAAGCTTTCTAAGCTTCTTAAACAAGGCTTGAGGTAATATATCTTCTTCCTTTTCTCATGAGTTTGGAGAAAATACCTGCCACAATGGCAACTCTCTCAAAGTAGTCTCTCCTCCTTCTTCCATCTCAATGCTTTAATATGATTTTTTTTAAATTTTAATTTAATTTTATTTATTTATTTATCTTTTAAATTTTATTTTGTTGATATACATTGTGGTTGATTATTATAACCCCTTACCAAAACCTCCCTCCCTCCTCCCTCTCCTCCCTCCCACCCAACAATGTCCTTTCTGTTTGCTTGTCATATCAACTTCAAGTAATTGTAGTTGTTATATCTTCTTCCCCCACCCCCCTGGATTTTGTGTGTGTGTGTGTGAATTTATCTATTAATTTTTAGCTCCCACCAATAAGTGAGAACATGTGGTATTTCTCTTTCTGTGCCTGACTCGTTTCACTTAATATAATTCTCTCAAGGTCCATCCATGTTGTTGCAAATGGCAGTATTTCATTCGTTTTTATAGCTGAGTAGTATTCCATTGTGTCGATGTACCACATTTTCCATATCCGCTCATCCGATGATACACATTTGGGCTGGTTCCAACTCGTGGCTATTGTAAAGAGTGCTGCAATGAACATTGGGGAACACGTATACCTTCGACTTGATGACGTCCACTCCTTTGGG
>NW_007726831.1:455883-456164 GCF_000696425.1 Galeopterus variegatus
TCCCACCAACAATGTATGAGAGTTCCTTTTTCTCCACAACCACGCCAGCATTTATCATTCAGAGTCTTTTGCATTTTAGCCATTCTAACTGGGGTGAGATGGTATCTCAGTGTGGTTTTGATTTGCATTTCCAAGATGCTGAGTGATGTTGAGCATTTTTTCATTTGTCTGTTGGCCATTTGTAAATCTTCCTTAGAGAAATGCTTACTTAGCTCTTTTCCCCATTTTTTAATTGGATTGCTTGTTTTTTTCTTGTAAAGTTGTTTGAGTTCCTTATATAT
>NW_007726831.1:456277-463732 GCF_000696425.1 Galeopterus variegatus
CAAATATTTTCTCCCACTCTGTTGGTTGTCTTTTAACTCTGTTAATTCTTTCTTTTGCTGTTCAGAAGCTTTACTCAGCAGTGGTTTGTAGTTCTCATTATAGAGATTTTTCACATCCTTGGTTAACTCAATTCAATGCTTTTATATGATTTTAGTTTAGCAAAGGGCTAATGCCTAGATAACCAGGTATGGACCAGTTCCTTTGCAAGATCATCCTGCACCTTGCTTTAGAATATGGAGGTGTTGCTTTGTCCCCCACAGATTTGTCACCCCACATCCCCTGGGTGATGCAGACACAGAGGATTACTCAAAGCTCATCTCTTCTGAGCAGTGAGAAGCCCTGATGTAGTTAACTTTCCCAGGACCCTCCAGCAAGAGGCATCCCTTCCTTGGGAAATTAACAGCAAATTGGGGTTCTCTTCCTGCATTTATTCTCTAGACCAGGAAGTTACAGGAAGAGAACATAGGTGGGGTTGTAGTTTAACAATATAGGCTGGTAACTTTCAGTAAAACAAGCCAGATAACATTCCAGTAAGGCAATTAAGTGGTCCTATCAACACAAGCTTGATCTTAGCAAACATTCCCTCTCCCCCCAGAAATTTTCCAGTATCTACACATATCAATCAGTAACCTGTCTGTCTTTGAGCCAGCAACCTTGCTGTGCCACAAATCTTTATCTTACACCAGAGACTTTATAGCCTAAGGAAAATCTCCAGTCCTCCGCAAGGTCAATATTTGAAACTGCAAGGCATTGGAAAACCAGGTGCCGTGAAGTATATTTGCTTTAAGAATATTCCACATGGAAGTACTTGACATTTATGCTTTAGGCCATTGGAGTCTCTAGTCAAACTCACATATGAAAGGAACTGTTGCTCTCAACACCCAGGTCAATGCAGGTTTTGAGGTCTGACCCACAGCACCTTCACTCACCACACCTTTAATGATAGGCACAATAATTAGGTCCATGTTACATCATCACTCAAGGGTGAGGTACACACCTGATGCGAGCAGAAAGCAGTAGTGTATATTTACTGTTGTGGCCTCAGATTTTCTTCTAGAGGAGGTTTATCCACCCAGTACATGAGGCTGACACCTCCATCTGCTTACAAAACACTTTTGCATATAACAAAAAAATCACTAACAAATTATATAAGATGAAATACTATACATAAAAATAAAAATTGATATACTGTGCAGTAAAGGGCTAACTCATAGGCCTCTATAGTCCAAAGCCTGCACATGCTAAAGGTCTTCAGGACTTACTCTTGTCCAACTCCTGGGAGGAATCCTCTAAGCCCTTGGAATATCCTTCCTGACGAGAGTGTCTTGTGTACCACATACTTTGGACCACACCAGATAGTTTATGCTAATGAAGTAATCCATGGTGAACATCTGTCTTTGTATGCCTGGTGCTCTGGGGCGTGCTGTATCATTTTGACCTCTGTGGGGGCTAAAACTGAGTAGCAAAGGTCAGTGATACAGACGCTCCATGCATACATGACCAAGGTTGGCAACACTTTGAATTTGCTGTGTCACACATCAGTGCTGAAAGAATTAAGCACTGTCCATTTAACCCCACATAAATAGAACAGCTGAAAGGTTCTGTTTTGTTTCTTCTGGACTCCTCTCTATGTGCCTTTCCATTTGCCAATTTTAAATTATATCATTTCATTCTTGATCCATATGTCTCACCGTATACTAACATCAACTCAAAATGGATTAGAGACTTAAATATCAGACCCGAAACTTTAAAATGCTTAGAATAAAACATAGGGGAAATGCTCTGTGATTTAGGACTGGGCAATGACTTTATGAATAATACCCCAAAAGCACAGGCAACAAAAGAAGAGATAAACAAATGGAATTATATCAAACTTAAAAGCTTCTGCACAGCAAAGGAAACAACCAACAGAGTGAAAAGCTATTCTACAGAATGGGAGAAAATATTTGCAAAATATGCTCTGACAAGGGATTAATATCCAGAATATACAAATAGCTCAGACAACTTTACAGCAAAAACCAAATTATACAATTAAAAAATGGACCATGAAGCTGACTAGACATTTCTCAAAGGAAGACACACAAATGGCCAATAGGTATATGAAAAAATTCTCAACATCGCTAATCATCAGGAAAATGCAAATCAAAGCCACTTTGAGATATCATATCACCTCAATCAGAGTGGCTATTATAAAAAAGAATAACAAATGCTGGCAAGGATGTGGAGAGAGAGGAACTCTCCTGCACTGTTGGTGGGAATGTAAATTAGTACAGCCATTATGGAGAACAGTATGGAGGTTCCTCATACAACTACAGATAGAACTTCCATAAAATCCAGCAATCTGACTCCTTGGGATATATCCAGAGGAATGGAAAATATCAGGTTGAAGGAATACCTGTACTCCTATGTTTATTGCAGCTCTATTTACAATAGCTAGGTGATGGAACCAACCTAAATATCCATTGTTGGATGACTGGATAAGGCAATTGTGGTATATATACACAATGGAATACTACTCAGCCATAAAAAAGAACGAAATTCTACCATTTGCAGCAACATGGATGAGCCCAGAGAAAATTATTCTAAGTGAAACACCCAGGTACAGAAAGAGAAATACTGTATGTTCTCACTCATAACTGTGAGCTGAATCCATAAGTAAACAAATGAACAATAAAGAGAGACAGAGAGAAAGAAAGAAACAAACAACAATCACAGTAATACATTGAACTTTTTGAAAACTAGAGGTAGAAAAGGGGAGGGGTGGGGGTGAGGGAGGGAGGCTAATGAGGAATTGGTCAACAGACACAATGATTGCATATTGTAATGATGAATAAGCTAACTATGCTAATCTAACCACCACACATTCTACACAATTATTGAAAATCAACCTTGTACCCCACATATACATATAATAATAAAAAGAAGTTTTCTAAAACAAACAAAAATAAAATAAAATAAACTGCAATTGTGAGTATAATAGCCTTTCTGAGTTCTATGAATCCTGAGAAATCATCTATAGTGAGAGTGGTCTTGGGATTCCCCAGTACACCAAAGAATAAATGATGTTCAAATATAAACACACTTTATCTAATGCAAGCAACATAAGAATTACTTAAAATATCCAGACTGTCACCTGGAATCCAGAACAAAATCTGCTGAGGTATCCTTAACCCAATGCTCCTGTCTTCAGCATGCCATTAAATTCTATAAGAATAACAACTGTAATTTCCACAGATCTGAGCAGTAGCAAAGAATCAACCTTCTGGAGTAAAGCAATGCAGCAGATTTAGAAGAATATTTTACTGATAGAGTTTTATATATCAAAAGAGCCAATATCAATCAATCCATTGAGCAGTTGAACATGACACTCTTTTTTTATCTGCTTGGTTTATGCAACCCCAGTGGAGCTGGGAATGAACTTACCTTCACTTAAATCCCTTCGATTGAAATCTCAGGAAGTTCAATTACCTGAAGGAAAAATGGAATGCAAATTTTCAATACAATGTCAGAACCAACCAGTATCCCATGTGTGATATCACTTGCTTTGCTGTCTTGCCACTAAAGGGTCCTTACCTGACTCTTCAAGTTTGGAGGCTCAGTACCACTTCATTCTATCCTTCAGTGAAACTTTAAGAGTTGTGCAGAAGAAAACACACCTTTGACATCCTTCAGTCATAGGCCAGTTTCTGTTTGTTCTTCATGTAAAGAGAAAAATTCAGTGAGCATTTTTCAGAACATTTGAATGGAATATAGCATATAGGCTAGGTCTCTGGTCCCATATTGCCTGGGCTTCAATCTCACGTGCACTAATTATTACCTGTGTTAATTTGGGTATGTTCCTTACCTTCTCTAAGCCTTATCTTCCTCATTTGTAAAATGAAGATAATAATATTCATCTCATGGTGTTTTTGAGGACTAATAAATCAATCCAGGTAAATCAATTACTATCTGAAAAATAGTGTTCACTCAATAAATGTTTTAAAATATAATTATCATTATCATAAATCAATCCTCATCTTATTCTAAGTAGCACTTCTAAAGATTTTGCTGCCTTAGTTGCCATGACACTCCTTCTAAATATCATTGCACTTTTTGTTGTTGTTGTTTGTTTGTTTTTGGTGTCTGGCCGGTACAGGGATCTAACCCCGCACCTTGGAGTTATCAGCACCACACTCTAACCTAACTGACTGAGCTAACTGGCGAGCCCCTTATTACACATTTTACTTGCCCTTCCTTGGTCACATTTTCATGATCAATATCTTTTAGTAGGTCAGTAAATGATTAAATATGCCTTGCCTCAATCCCAGAATGCCAATTTCTCCTCTTTTTGAGAAATTGAGTTTATTTCTATGCTTTCAATTCATGCTTTGTATACCCGTAACTCCCAAAATACATCTCTCTGTCAAAGACCTCTCTTCTGAACTCCACATCCTAATATTTAATTGCATTCTTGCCATGTTCAGTTGGATAAAAGGTCTTTCAAAATCATATGTAAAAAGGCAAATTAAGATTTTTATCTCTCAGCCCTGCTTTTCTTATTCTCTCTTCTATTATTGTGATTGGCAACCACCAAGCCAAAATCTAGGGGTCAACCTTAATACCTCTCTCTCACCTATTGCAACCAATCCATCACCGAATCCTATATAATTCTCATATATTTCCATATGATAACATCTCAACTGAGTAGATACCAATGGTCAAGTATACAATATGAAACTTCACACATGCAAAATTGATAAACAAACTTTAAAAATCTCCTTACATTGTAAGAATTGCTAAGCTTGATTACTGCCAGTTTCCAAAATTCCTATGGTACAGGCTTTCACACAGCATTAACATTAGTTTCTAAACAAAATTCATAATTAAGACATTATAGACATTCAGTTTTAACAAAAATTATACATTATATATTTCAACATAACAAAGTTATACGTTACTAAGAACTGACTTGGTTTCCACTAATGGACTACCAGCAGTTACTGGTAATTTTGCTACTTCTTTAGTCACTTCTTTTAATGCATGAGCACTCAAGTTAATTATTTAATTGACTTCACTTACATTTTAATGTTTGTCAAAATAAATGTCAACTATGTGTCTCAATAATTCAATAAACAGTGCACACGATAAATAAAATTTAGTTTATTTTGTGAATAAGGATTTTATTTAAAAAATAAATAAATCTAATAATCTCATATGAAAGACCAAACTAGCTAAACACTAAATTAAATTCCTTAATCTGGGGATAGCAGGGATATTGTTAAGGCACACTGATTTTTAGCTATATTGAGAAAAAATGTAATATATGAAACAAATTTAGCTCAAATTTATGTTCAAATGACATGATCTTTTATAATTATTGTAATGCACTGGAAGTCTTATTAATATTTCATATCACATTTGTTATTATAATAGTCTAGAAGGCAATGATTACATAGTTCAATTAACTCCTTCCAAAAGATATTAACATCTTTCTTTAAATAAATTTAAGGACAAAGAAAAATACTAATTTCACATCGAACATTATAGCACAAAGGTAGAAATGGCTTAGTGGATGAACTTTTTGGATCATTGGTTAAGAAATTATTATCCAGACTTTTCTGAACCTACTGATTTGAGATTTTAGAATCTTAGAATCTCACTGGAACTATAAATAACCATCTCAATTGCTTATATAGGAAAATAAATCTGTTCTACAACCTTTCTAAAGCATAGCACCAATCTTACTAATACCTTTAAAAAATACTTCGTGGGACCCAAATTATCAAAAAAGTAAAATCTACCATCTAATAACCAGTATTGAAGGTACTCTGCCTTCTGGTCTCCAATTGTCTTTCCGAAATTATATTCCACTGTTTTTTCTCACACACTCTATGTTCCAGCTGAAATAAATCACCACATCTCCCAAGAACATATACTGAGTCTTCCCACCTTAGTGGTTTTTTCCCAACTCTTCCAGTGATGCCACTTCATCAACCACAAATCTAAACCATCTGTCAAGGTTTAGCTCAGATGCCCAGTCAACCATGAAGTCATACCGGATTGCTGTATATGACATTAATTTTTCCCTCTTCTAACATTCCAACATACCAAGTGACTCATTTAGGCACTAATCATATTCTAATACACATTGCAAGTATTTACACAGATATCTTACAATTTAAAGTATTATTCAAACAGAACCTTCTTTTGATTTACCATTATTCTTTTTTTCCTTTTAGTACTCCCTTATTTTCTGAGTATTAATTGAATGAATAATTGTCTCATTGACACAAGAAAAGTTAATATTTAAATGAACTTCAGAGAGAAATATCACTCGCTGGTTTCTTTTCATTTTAGTAAGTGTCAGAACACTTATTGCTAAATAAAAAAGTGTAACTCATCTTGTGGGAAGAGCTGAAGCAGGCCTCTTGGCTCGGCGTGGCCCGCTGCAATCCGTGGAGGAACGCACCGCCAAGCCACCATCATGCCTGGGCACTTACAGGAAGGCTTCGGCTGCGTGGTCACCAATCGATTCGACCAGTTATTTGACGACGAATCGGACCCCTTTGAGGTACTGAAGGCAGCAGAGAACAAGAAAAAAGAAGCCGGCGGGGGCGGCGTTGGGGGCTCTGGGGCCAAGAGCGCAGCTCAGGCCGCGGCCCAGACCAATTCCAACGCGGCGGGCTAACAGCTGCGTAAAGAGTCCCAGAAAGACCGCAAGAACCCGCTGCCTCCCAGTGTTGGCGTGGTTGACAAGAAAGAGGAGACGCAACCGCCCATGGCGCTTAAGAAAGAAGGAATAAGACGCGTTGGAAGAAGACCTGATCAACAGCTTCAGGGTGAAGGAAAAATGATTGATAGAAGACCAGAAAGGCGACCACCTCGTGAAGGAAGATTCGAAAAGCCGCTTGAAGAAAAGGGTGAAGGAAGAGAATTTTCAGTTGATAGACTGATTATTGACCGGCCTATCCGAGGCCGCGGTGGTCTTGGAAGAGGTCGAGGAGGCCGTGGACGTGGAATGGGCCGAGGAGATGGATTTGATTCTCGTGGCAAACGTGAATTTGATAGGCATAGTGGAAGTGATAGATCTGGCCTGAAGCATGAGGACAAACGTGGTGGTAGCGGATCTCACAACTGGGGAACTGTCAAAGATCAATTAACTGACTTGGATCAATCAAATGTGACTGAGGAAACACCTGAAGGTGAAGAACATCCAGTGGCAGACACTGAAAATAAGGAGAACGAAGTTGAAGAGGTAAAGGAAGAGGGTCCAAAAGAGATGACTTTGGATGAGTGGAAGGCTATTCAAAATAAGGACCGGGCAAAAGTAGAATTTAATATCCGAAAACCAAATGAAGGTGCTGATGGGCAGTGGAAGAAGGGATTTGTTCTTCATAAATCAAAGAGTGAAGAGGCTCATGCTGAAGATTCGGTTATGGACCATCATTTCCGGAAGCCAGCAAATGATATAACGT
>NW_007726831.1:464214-502820 GCF_000696425.1 Galeopterus variegatus
AAAAAAAAAAAAAAAAAAAAAGACTGTCATTCATACCATTCACACCTAAAGACTGAATTTTATCTGTTTTGAAAATGAACTTCTCTCGCTACACAGAAGTAACAAATATGGTAGTCAGTTTTGTATTTAGAAATGTATTGGTAGCAGGGATGTTTTCATAATTTTCAGAGATTATGCGTTCTTCATGAATACTTTTGTATTGCTGCTTGCAAATATGCATTTCCAAACTTGAAATATAGGTGTGAACAGTGAAAAAATAAAAAAAATAAAAAAATAAAATAAAAAAAATTTAAAAAGTGTAACTCTTACATACCAGAAATCTTCATGCCTCAGTGTCAGAATGGTTAAACAGTTATGAGCCACAATTCAACTGCCAAAAATAATAATATAGTTTAATTCTTTGTCCTTATTCTTAAAAGACAATTAAAAAGGATATAATCATAATGATAATGATCTAAGTAATGTTAGTATTGTACTTAGGTTATTATCTGATCTTAACAAGTGCAATACTTTAGTCATTCAGGTATCTGGGGGGGAAAAAAAACTCTAATGTTTAAATTATACATTTTTTCCTATGGAAGAAGGCCCAGTACATAAATGACAAACAGAATGTTTTTTCCCAAAAAGTGGTGATTCACTGCTCTTTCCTACCCCTGCCGCCCAATTTGCTCCACAATTATGTTTCAAAACATGTGCAGTTTGGTCCCAATAAGATTACTTTCTCATTAACCCAAATGATTCCAAAATGCATGAGAAAAAATAAAGAACAAAGCAAGTATAATAGAATTTTGGAAATTAGGATTGCTAGAAACCTTGGCTATTAAATACTACAATTATTATCTAATACAAACAAAAGTATGAAAAAGGTACACAAACAGATTAATAAAATAGAAGACTTAGCCCAGAAATAAACTCGAGTATGTATAAAATTTTAAGATATGTGTGAAACCCCTAGGTCAGTGGGTTAAAAATATTATTTATTAAATAGCGCTAGGACAAATGGTTGACAACAGAAAGAAAATAATATCCACTCTTAAAATGAGATAAATAATATGAAGACATAAATATGGCTGGTTGTTTGCCATATTTTAAATATCTGAGCAACAGATCAGAAGAGAAAACCATAAAAATTTGAATAACATCAAAGTAAATTTTGTATCACAAAAATTCTGAGTTCATTTTGGATCTTAGAAAATTTCATTGTGCAAATTGCAAAGACAAAGACAAATAGAGTGACTTGGTCTGTGATGCAAACAAAGCATGATAAAATCTACAGAAAAATAACCTTTTAAAATATGTACTTAAGGTTAAAACAGCATTCTACTTAATAAAAAATACTAAATAAATTCAGAGGGAATATGAGAGATTTTTCTATCACTGTGATAGCAATGACTGTATAAGACTTGAGAAAAGCATAAGAAGAATATTGTCAGAAACACTGAAAAAGGAGGAAAGGCAAAAAAAATGTTTCCCTCCTCTAGGAAAGAGACCTTGGTCATAGTACATTGGCTGGTGATTTAAAAACAAACTCTGTGTTGGAAGATTGCATTTAATTTTACATTTTGTCAGGCTTTTGAGAAAATAATTATCATCATATTGCCAATAAAGTTAGTTGGGGTTTGCAGAAATTTAACTCTTGCCTCAAAATTCCGTAAAGCCTCATTCAATCCAAGGTTTGGACCCTTTTACTATGATTAAAGGAAAGTATCATTACCACTGTACTAACAAGTCTAGATGGTTTATTTAGTTGACTCATAAAAAATAAAATATAACACGTTTATAATATAGAAAATAAAACTACAAAGAAGATTATAAAATGCTGTACCAGTATTCATAATTGGTCTTTTAGATCTTTCAAAGCAAACAGAAAAGATCTAGTTCCCAGCAGGCATCAGTTCCAGTGAAATGAACTGAATCAAGTCAGATGAACCATATGTCATAGTGGTGATATGGTCATATGGTCTGCTTTTCTTTTATAGATCTAGTTCAGTTTTTGTGTGTGTGTTTTTCCATACTGAAAATGTGATTACAAATTTAAATAATTCAATCTGAGTCAATGATCCAATAAATTTCATTTTGTCTTCCTAAAGACTGTATTACACAGAAAAAAAATGCATTAAATCCTACATAAGATAAGCATATTTGATTAATTTTTAGAATGAGAAACAACATTTTGGCAAAGAGTCATGCAAGATATTCTGTGTAGTAAATGGTAAAATGAGATGATACAAGCTTGTAGTTATTGCTTAGCAACAATCTAGGATGAATGCCCAGGAAATAATTGCTAACTATTAGATACAGGTAAAATATAGAGAGGATAAAATATATCATTATTGAAGCTTCTGAAGGAAACAGTGCTTTGTTTCTGAGTTTAGATATCATTTTTGGATATGTTCCAACTGCAAGTCTTGTTTATTTCTACTGATAATGTTTCAGTAACATTGTTCATCTCATTTTTCAACAACTAAGAAGAATATATGATTATTCCCAAATTACCAACATTTTGCATAAGTACTGAGAATAACAATCAAATTAAAACCTTAAATATTCTCAGAAATATCAGAGAGATGTATATCAATTCTCTGAATAAAATATAATTTAATGATTCCATAGTTCCTTACAGTTTATGAAATACTTCCCTAAACTTTATGCTATACAATTTTAACAATAACCTGCAGTGTGGAACTTGTTTTCTTATTTTACATATGTGGACATACAATAACTTACATGGACGGTAGACATATTGAATAAATATGAAAACAGTCAATATTCTGTATTATTTAACTACCTGAAGAATACTCTTAGTAAATATTTAAGGTGATCTCCCTGTTTTAAATCTGCTTTCTAGAGGAATAATTTGCATATAAATAAACTCATCAATTGTAAGTATGCAAGTCAATGAGATTTGACAAACTGATAATAAAAGAAAATTTCCTCATCTTAATTAAGCAAATCAATGAAAAACCTACAGTTAGCAAAATATTGAAAAGTAAAAGACTGATCCATTTTCCACAGGTTCTAGAACAAATCAAAGGCATTGGTTCTTATCACATATAGTCAATATTTGAAATGGAGGTCCTAGCTACTGTACATGAAACATGCTCCAGTGTTGGGCCCATTTTTAGGAGCAAACATTATCTGTGAGCCACATGGTGCCTATGGGTGGAGGATGAAGATGGTGCCCATGGGAAGTAGGGGAGGCGTAACCCAAGATAGCTCCAAAAGGTTTTTACTGGTCCTCCAGTATTTCTGCACTCGTGAACCCTGCGTGATTGCTATGCTCAACATGTTAGTACAAAATGTATGCCCATGTGATCATTTAATTGATTGGTTAGTTCATGGAAAGCCCCTACTTGCTTGCTTATATAAATTGCAGTGAAACAGTAATAAAGTGGAACTGCCCTGACAGAACCCCTTCCCGCATCTGAGTGTCTCTTTCACGGGGCTGGGTTGGCGGGCAGCAGGCTCACTTTTCCTCAAGATCCCTCAGTCCCAACACCAGGGGTAATCCTATCGGCTCCTTCTCCTTCTGGGTCTGTGGGAGGACCCCAGGCATGCCCTCACAGGCTCCATGCCTTGGTTATTGTAAACAGAGCTGCAATGAACATGGGAATGCAGGTATCCCCTCAACATGATGATTTCCATTCCTTTGGGTATATATCCAGAAGAGGGATTGCTAGATCATATGGAAGATATGTCTGTAGTTGTGTGAGAAACTTCCATACTGTTTTCCAAAGGGGTTGTACTAATTTACAGTCCAACCAGGAGTGTAGGAGAGTTCCCTTCTGTCCGCTGCCTCACCAGCATTTGTTATTCACATTCTTTTTGATTACAGTCAGTCTAACTGGGTGCAAAGATATCCAAATGTAGTTTTAATTTGTATTTCCCTGATGACTAGTGATGTTGAGCATTTTTTCATGTACCTGTTGGCCATTTGTATGTCTTCCTTTGAAAAATGTCTATTCAGTTCCTTGGCCCATTTTTAATTGGGTTATTTGTTTATTGCTGTATAATTCCTTGAATTACTTGTGTCTTATGATATTAATCCCTTGTCAGATGCATGGTTAGCAAAAATTTTCTTCCACTGTGTAGGTTGTCATTTCACTCTGTTGACTGTTTGCCTTTGCTATACAAAAGCTTTTTAGTTTCATATATTCCCATTTGTTTATTTTTTCTTTTGTTGCTTGTGCTTTTGGGCTTATGTTCATAAAGTCTGTGCCCAGACCTAGTTCTTGAAGTGTTTCATCTATGTTTTCCCTTAGTAATTTTACAGTCTCAGGTCTTATACTTAGGTATTTAAGCAATTGTGAGTTGATTTTAGTATATGGTGAGAGGTGCATGTCTAGTTTCATTCTTCTACATATGGATATCCGAGTATCCCATCACCATTTACTGAAGAGGCAGTCTTTTCCCCAATATATGTTTCGATCCCTTTGTCAAATATACGATGGCTGTAAGCCTCAGGGGGTGATTTCTGGTTCTCTATTCTACCCCACGGGTCCTAGTGTCTATTTTTATGCCCGTACCATGCTGTTTTGGTTACTATAGCTTTATAGTATAATTTGAAGTCTGGTAGAGTTATGCCTCTGGCTTTATTTATTTATTTATTTAGTTAGTTAGTTAGTTCAGGATTACTTTGGCTATTTGGATTCTTTTGTTGTTCCATATGAATGTTGAGATTGTTTTTTTCCATTTCTGTGAAGAATGTCATTGGTATTTTGATGGGCATTCCACTGAATCTGTAGATCACTTAGGGTGGTATAGACATTTTCACAATGTTAATTCTTCTAATCCAAGAGCATTGAATGTCTTTTCATTGTTTTGGGTCTCCTTTAATTTCTTTCAATAGCGGCTTGTAGTACTCATTGTAGAGATCTTTCACCTCCTTGGTTAAGTTGATTCCTAGGAATTTTATTTTTTTATGACTGCTGTAAATGTGCTTACTTTTTTGATTTCTCTTTCTGTTAGCTCATTATTGGAGAATATAAACGCAACTGATTTGGGGGCATTTATTTTGTATCCTGCAACATTACTGAAATTATTAACCAGCTCTAAGAGTTTTTAATAGAGTCTTTAGGTTTTTCTATATATAGTATCATGTCATCATCAAATAGGGACAGTTTGAATTCTTTGTTTCCAATTGGGATGTGCTTTATTTCTTTTTCTTGCCTGATTGACCAGGCTAGCACCTCCAATAGTATGTTAAATAGAAGTGGTGAGAGTGGGCATCCTTCTCCAGTTCCTGTTCTTAAGGAAAAAGTCTTCAGTTTTTCCCCATTTAGAATGATACTTGTGGTGGGCCTGTCATAGATGGCTTTTATTGTGTTGAGATACTTTCCTTCTATGCCTAATTTGTTGAGAGTCTTTATCATGAAGTGATGTTGAATTTTGTCAAATGCTTTTTCAGCATCTATTGAAATAATCACATGGTTTTTGTTGTTGAGTTTATTGATGTGATGTATCACATTAGTTGACATTCGTATGCTGAATCATCCTTGCATCCCTGGGGTGAATTCCACTTGATCATGGTGTATGATTTTTTTAAGGTGTTGCTGTATTCTGCTTGCTAATATTTTCTTGAGGATTTTTGCATCTATGTTCATCCAGGAAATTAGCCTGTGATTTTTCTTTTTTTGTTGTGTCTTTATCTCGTTTATGCCTTAAACTCATGCCTTAAACTTATCTGGTTTGGGTATCAGTGTTATGTTGGCCTCATAGAATGAGTTTGGGAGAATTGCTTCTGTTTCAATTTTTTGGAATAGTTTGAAGAGAATTGGTGTTAATTCCTCCTAAAGGTTTGTTCGAATTCAGCTTTAAAGCCATCCAGACCAAGGCTTTTCTTTGTTGGAAGATTGCTGATTACTGCTTCAATCTCATTGCTTACTATAGGTCTTCTCAGGTTTTCTACCTCTTCTTGGTTCAGTCTAAACAATATGTATGTGTCCAGAAACTTATCCATACCTTCTAGGTTTTCACGTTTGTTGTTATACAATTGCTTATAATAGTCTGTAATGATTCATTGTCTTTCTGTGATATCAGTTGTGATGTCTCCTTATTCATTTCTGATTTTTTTATTTGGGTCTTCTCTCATCTTTTTAATATTAACCTAGCTAATGGTTTGTCCATTTATTTTATTTTTCAAAAAAACAACTTTTTGTTTCATTGATCTTTTCTATCTTTTGGAGGGTCTCTATTTCACTTAGTTCTGCTCTGATCTGAATTATTACTTTCCATATACTACCTTTAGGATTGAATCGTTGTTGTTTTTCAAGTTCTTTGAGGCATAGTGTTAGGTTGTTTATTTGATGACTTTCCATTCTTTGATGCAAGTATTTATTGCAATAAATTTACCTCAGGTAGTGATTTTGCAGTATCCCACAGGTTTTGGTATGATGTATCTTTATATTCGTTTCAAGAAATTGCTTAATTTCCTGTTTAATTTATTCTTGGACCCATAGGTCATTCAAGAGCCTACTGTTTAGTTTCCATGTATTTCTATAGTTTCCAGGGTTTTGCATGTTATTGATTTCCACTTTTAGTCCATTGTGGTCTGAAAAGATACTTGGAATAATTTCAGTTTTTTTTTTTTTTTTTTTTAATTTGCTGAGACTGGATTTGTGACCTAATATATGGTCTATCCTGGAGAATTTTCCATGTGCTGATGAAAAGAAAGTATATTATTTAGTTGTTGGGTGAAATGTTCTGTACATACATACACACACACAAACACACACATACACACACACACACAAACACACACACACATATGCCAGATCCAGCTGGGCTAACATGTAGTTTAAATCCTGTGTCTCTTTGTTGATTTGTTGCCTAGAAGATCTGTCCTATACTGAGGGATGTTCATGTCACCCCCTATTAACTTATTAGGGCCTATTTCTTTCTTTAGGTCTAAGAGTATTTGCCTTATATATCTGGGTGCTCCAGTATTGAGTGCATATATATTTATGATTGTTATGGTTTCTGGCTGGATAGATTCTTTTATCATTATATAGTGGCCTTCTTTGTCTCTTTTTATGTTGTTTGGTTTTAAGTCTATTTTATCTGATATAAGAATATCTCCTCCTGCTCGTTTGGGTTTCCATTTACATGGTATATCTTTTCCCATCCCTTCACTTTTAGTCTGTGTGTGTCTCCATATGTGAGATTGATCTCTTGAAGACAGCATATACTAGGGTCTAGCTAATCCAATCAGTCAATCTGTGCCTTTTGAATGGGGAGTTTTACCATTCACATTTAGGGTCGTTATCGACAGGTATTGTTTAATTCCTGTCCTTTAATTGCTTTTTGTTTAGATGTTTTAAATATCTTTTGATCTTTATTTCTCTTCTTCAATGTTATTTGGATAGTTAAGCTGGCATGATTTAGCTTCTTGCTCTTTCTCACTGTCATTTTTGTTTTAACAGTAAGTTTTGCTCTTTCTTGTGTATCCATGGTAGTGACATTCATTATTCAGATTCCAGATGCAGGACTCCCTTGACAATTACTTGCACATATGGTCATTTGGTGGTGATCTCCCACAATTTTTGTTTGTTTGGGAAATATACTATTTCTCCCTCATTTCTGAAGGAGAGACTTGCTAGGTGAAGTATTATTGGCTGGCAATTTTTTTCTTTTAGTGTTTTGTATATATCATTCCACTTTCTTCTGGCCTGTAGGGTTTCAGTTGAGAAGTCTGCTGTTAGTCTGATTCAGCTTCCCTTATAGATGACTTGACACTTTTCTCTTGCTGCTTTTAGAATTCTTTCTTTGTCTTTGAGCTTTGCAATTTTGTCTATAATGTGTGTCGGAGAGGATCTTTTTGATCAAAGATGACCTTTGCTCAAAGGTGTTTGGGGACCTTTGAGCTTTCTGGATCTGAAGGTCTGCATGTCTCCCTACCTCTGGGAAGTTTTCTGTTATTATTTTTTAAATAGGTTTTCAATGCCTTTTCCTTTCTCCTCCCCTTCTGGAATAACCACAATTTGCATGTTAGAACCCTTGAGGTTGTCTGCTATCTCTCTTAGATTTTCCTCATTATTTTTAATTCTTATTTCCTTTTTTTTTTTTTTTTTTGTCTGCCAGGATTGTTTTGAAAAGACTGTCTGTGAGATCTGAAATTCTTTCTTCTGTTTGCTGTCGTCTCCTGCTTAATCTCTCTGTTGTGTTTTTTATTTCAGTGAGTGAATCTTTCATTTCTAGGAGTTCTGCTACATTATTTTTTAAAGTATTAATCTCTTTGCAAATTTCCTCCTTTATTTTCTGGATATTTTTTCATGTTCCTTTGTGTTCTCTAATTTAGTGTTTTTTTATTTCTTCAAGCTTTCTAAAGATCATTGCTCAGAATTCTTTCTCTGACATATCAAGGGTTCCCTGTTCTATGGGCTCTGGAATTTAAGCATTACTATATTCCTTTGATGGTGTCATATCTTCTTGTTTGTTTGTAGTTCTAGCATTTTTTTCATTGATGTTTGGTCATCTGGTAGAGGACTCATTTCTTCTGTTACTCTGGGGTTCTCTATGAGGACAAACACTTCCTTCTCTATTTGCATACTCTTCTGGTGACTCTTTTTATATCAGTGTAGTCAAGTGAGTGGCAGATTTCCTGTAGAGTGGCCCTGGCTGCTACTACGGTGGTGAAGTTCCCTTGTTGTGACAGAAAGTGTGGTGGTATCTATATCACACCACCTTGGCTCCTGTTCTAGCTTTCCATGGCTGTAGACTGAGCCACTGTTGCTGTACAGGTCTCAGCTCATGTCAGTACCTACTGGGATGTAATCTCTTCCCTTCCCTGCCCCCAGGTCTTTAGACTGAAACCTAGTGCCAAAAGGGTCTGGTTTTGGCTTGCCTCGGTGGCTGTTAGGCTGTGTTCATTTCCCTTTCCCCAGGAACCTTAGACTAATCCTTGGTGTCACATGGGTCTTGGCTCACGTTGAAAGCTGCTGGGCTCTCTGTGCTTCCCTCTGGGCTTTAGACTGAGCCATAGTGCCACAAGGGTCTGGCCTCAGCTCACCTCAGAGGCTGCTGGGCTGTGGGCATTTCCCTAACCCCAGAATCTTAGACTGGGCCCTAGTGCTGCAAGGGTCTCAGCTCAACTCTAGTTGGATTTTTGAGGTGGCATGATTTAGTTTCTTTGTCTTTCTTGTTTGCATTTTTTTTTTAAATGTGGGTTTTGCTCTTTCATGTGTATCCGTGATATGGACAATTGTTTTTCAGATTCCAGATGCAGGGCTCTTTTGAGAATTTTTTGCAAGTCTTGTCATGTGGTGGTGAACTCCCACAATTTTTGTTTGTCTGGGAAATATGTTATTTTTGCCTTATTTCAAACAGATAACCTTGTGGGGTATAGAATTCTTGGGTGGCAATTTTTTTCTTTTAGTATTTTGAATATATCATCCCATTTTCTTCAGGCCTGTAAGGTCTCAGTTGTGAAGTCTGCTGTTAGCCTGATGGGGCTCCCTTATATGTGGCTTGATGCTTTTCTTTGATGCTTTTAGAATTCACTGTTTGTATTTGAGCTTTGCTAGTTTGACTATAATGTGTCTTGGAGAGGATCTTTTTTGGATTGAATCAGTTTGGGGATTTTTGGGCTCCCCGGATCTGAAGGTCTACTTCTCTCCTTATACCTGGGAAGTTTTCTGTTATTATTTCTTTGTATAGGTTTTCAATGCTCTTTTCCTTTTTTCTCCTCTTATGGAAAACAGTGATTTGGATGTTTGTGCACTTGAGGTTGTCTGTTAGCTCTTTTAGATTTTCTTCATTAAAAAATTTTTATTTTCCTTTTTTGTTGTATGCCTAGGTTTCCTCAAAATGTCCATCTTTGAGGTCTGAAATTCTTTCTTCTACTTGCTCTACACTGTTGCTCAAGCTTTTTAAAAATTTTTTTTTTCTTTTTTTTTTTTTTTTTTTTTGTCTGCCTGGGTTATATCAAAAAGACCATCTTTGTGTTGTGAAATTCTTTCTTCTGCTTGCTCTAGCCTCTTTTTTTTTTCAAGTGTTCTGTTATACTTTTATTTTACTGAGTGAATTATTCACTTCTAGGAGTTCTGCAACATCCTTTTTTAAGGTATTAAACTCGGGAAATTTCCTCTTTCATATCCTGGATATTTTTTCTTATTTCATTGTGTTCTCTAATTGAGTCTTCTCCTATCTCTCTGAGTTTTCTTAAGACCATGCTCAAAAGTTCTTTTCAGACATTTCAAAGTTTTCCTACTCTATGGTGTCTGGTACTTGAGAATTACTGTATTCCTTTGGTGCTATCATATTTTCTTGTTATTTGTAGTTCTAGTATTTTTTTGTTGATATTTGGTCATTTGGTATGGTAATTGTTTCTTCTGTTACTCTGGAGTAGGCTGTCAGGAGAAAGACTTCTTCCTCTATTTGTAGGCTCTGCTGGTGCCTCTTCTTGTATGAGGGCAGTCTAATGCATGGTGGGCTGCCTGTAGGGGGGGCATGGCTACTACTGTGGTGGTGAGCCGTCCTTTCAGTGGCAGTATGTGTGGCAGTGACTGTGGTAGACCACCCTGGCTCCTGCTTGTGCCATGGGTGGGCCTTTCTGGAGTTTGGGTCTGGGCCCCTTGTGGCACACCGGGCACCATTCACATTGTTTTCTGCACGTGCAGTTGGCAGACCACTGCAGGGCTTGTGTCTCTTCCCATATTTTTATATGCCACACAGTTTGCTTTAAAGATTAAATATATCCTGAGAATCATTGACTTTTAATGTAGAGCATCTAGTCTGTTTACATTTAATTTGATCCTTGATGTACATAAATTTGAATCTTCTATATTTTTATTTCTACTGTTTGTTGTTTAGAATAATACCATAAGATATGCTGAGTAGAAAACAACAAAAACATCAGTAACAAAAAAAATGTTCACTATTTTCTCCAAGGAAGAAAAAATACAGA
Source organism: Galeopterus variegatus (assembly GCF_000696425.1). Taxonomy (NCBI): domain Eukaryota; kingdom Metazoa; phylum Chordata; class Mammalia; order Dermoptera; family Cynocephalidae; genus Galeopterus; species Galeopterus variegatus. The sequence continues at coordinate 475,118 of NW_007726831.1, forward strand.
ATTACAGCATTAAACTTAAAAACCTTCATATAAGCTTATAAAGAGTAAGGGGAAATAGCATGAATCTCAGAAATCATTTAATGAACCATTAGATGAATGTCTTCATCCGAAACTGTATTACATTTCAATAACAATTGGGATTTCCTATAAATGCATATAATTATTTACGTGCTCAATTGGTTTAATTAGATTTCTTTTCAATTTTATGTCAGAAGTTATTTGAATTCCAGTGAAATCAATATCTAAAATTGTCATTGAGGATTACAGATGGATAACTGAAGAGGATAACATTGAAACCAGTTTCCACAATGGAAATCACCTGCAGTATGACAAATTTTACTTTATTTATTTATTTGAATATTTTAAATTAAAACATAAGATTTTAATAAAGATTAAAGTGTTTAATAATTTTAAACATTAATTTGAATAATGTTATACAATGTTCATAAGAATACTTTTATTTAAGATTTTTGAAGATAAGTGAAGAAAAACAACAGAGTTTGTTTCCAGTAGGAAATTTAAAATGATAAAAAGTTGTCTGTAGATACTGTACATTTATTTATTTAGTTAGTTTTGATTTTAATTTATCAGCATCCAATATAGTTGATTTTTGTGTCCCTTTACCAATTCCTCCTTTTCCCCTCTCACTGTCCTGTCTCTCCCATCAACTTCATATCTGTTCACTTAGCAAAGTCAAGAAATTATTCTGATTGATGTGTTTTCTCCCCCCCATTTATTTGTTTGTATATTTATTTATTTTTATTAGCTCCTACATATTAAGTGAGAACATGTGGTATTTAACTTTCTGTGCCTGGCTTATTTCACTTAGTATAATTTTCTCCAAGTCTAGCCATGTTGCTGTGAATGGTAGTATCTCATTCTTTTTATAGCAGTGTAGTATTCCATTGTGTAGATATACCACATTCTCTTTATCCACTCATCTGATGATAGGTATTTATGCTGGTTCCAATTCTTGGCTATTGTAAATAGAGCTGCAATAAACATAGGAGTACAGTTATCCCTTCAACATGATGACCTCTGTTGGGCGTCTCTGGCAGCCACATGGGATCCCAGCAGGTTTTTTCTTTCCCTATAGGGTTAGGGCCAAAGGGATTGCCCTTTTCTCCCCCACAGGATGTGGGGCAAAAAGAGATTCCAAGAGATGGGTGAGCATGCTGCTGCTCTCCCAGGTAGGGAATAAACACATAAACATGATGCGGGGGTTCTGTCAGGCAGTTCCGTTTATTGTAACACAAAAGATCATATTTATATGCTTAGCAGGCAGGAATTTCCAAGCTTAGGCCAATCCTTGAAAAGGTCAAATGTGCACGCATGTTGCCTCTCTATGCTTAGCCCTCCCCCTTAACCTCCCTTGGGTGCCACCTTTTATCCGTTTAGGCCATCTGTTGTTTTTGCTTAAAAAAAAGGATGCGGTCCCACAGTTCCCCCAGCCTTCAAACCAGCAGGAAATGGCCTCTCTTTCCCTCCTACATTTTTCTAATCCTTCTCTTAATTTAGCTAAAGAATCTTTAACAATGCCAGAATGTTCTGCATAAAAACAACATTCTTCTTTGAGGGCTGCACATAATCCTCCTTGTTGTAGAAACAGCAAATCCAAGCCCCTTCTGCTCATGTTTGGTTAGCCAGAGTGTGTGGAGAAGAGGGTTCACCAATCATGTAGAAGACCCCTAGCAGAAGATAAGCTTGCTTCATTGTGGACTTTTCTGGAAAACATAAGAAAGGTTTCCCTCAGGGTCATTATCACCCTGGGCAGTGGGTGAGAACTTGAGATTTCTGGCTGGCACCCATATAGGGTTGGGCTCGTTGAAAGGAAAAATACATCCAAATCCTGTTCCCATAGTTAAGAGCAGGTCGGGGCCTCTCCATTGTCCTGAAAGGGGATCTTTCCATCACACTTGAATGGCAGGACGTGGGGATTGGGTTGACCAGTGTTTTTGGAAAGCAGTTATTGGCTCATGTTTTGCAAAATTTAAGATATTTAAGGTAAATAATGCCATTCCTAACAGTTGTGGGGGGCTAATAATTCCCCCTTTTTGTTTTAAAAGTTGACACCTTGTTTAATATTTGCTTATGGCATGATTGTAATGGAATTTTTCTTGTTATAGACTTTTCTTTTAAAAACTCAAATAAAGGAGTTAATTCCCCTGTGGGGATGGGGATCCAAGATCGAAGCCAATTAATTTCTCTTAAAAGACCCTGTAATTCAGGAAGTGAGTACTCATCCTGAATAGAAAGCTGAGGTTTTAAAGGGCTGGCACCTTCCAGGGTTAGTTGTGACCCCAGGAATTTTAAAGGAGGTGCAAATAGAATTTTTTCAGATGAAATGTGAAAGTTTCCCCTACTCAAACAACCTTGTAAAATTTTGTAAACGCTGGCCAACTGATTGGATTTAGAGGACCCAAAAATAATATCATCAACATTTATATATATATATAAATTATATATATATATATATATTTATATATATATACATATATTATATATATATTTAATTTATATATATATATTTAATATATATATTTTATATATATATATATATAATGTAACTTCAAAAAGCTACCTAATAGGCAGAAACAATTGAAATACATAATTTTGAGAAAAAGAAGGACTATTGGCCATTACTTGGGGCAATACCACCCATTCATACTGTTTGTTGGGCCCTTGGAAGTTGGTAGATGGGACCAAAAAGGCGAATCTTTTGCAATCAAGTGTATGGAGAGGGATGGGAAAAAAGCAGTCCTTGAGATCAGTGATCATGAGATGCAAGTGGCTGGGGATGGCACGGGCCCAAGGTAAGCCCTGGAAAGGAGTCCCCATAATAATCATCCTTCGGTTTATCTCTCTAAGATCTTGTAGCATTCTCCATTTTCCTGAAGCCTTTTTTATTACAAAAATGGGCGTGTTCCAAGGGCTGACAGAGGGTTGAATGTGTCCCAACTTAAGTTGTTCTTGGATAATATCTCTTAAAGCCTGTAGTTTGTGAGAAGGGAGTGGCCACTGCTGCACCCATATTGGAGGTCGGTCTCTCCATTTAATCTAGGGGACCAGTGGAGCAGTGGCCTCTAGTATTGGGGGTGAACCCTGATTCTGGGGAGGGGTTGTTGACCTCACATTTTATAACTAAGGTGACAGCGAGTGTTGAACTGTTGTTGGTATTCTTCCTTATCTAAAAGCTCATCATAAAAGCCTTTATGATTGGTGGTGATGTAAGCATCTGCCTGGCCAAGGACGTCTTGTCCTAAAAGATTAGCATTAAGTCCGGAAGCAATGAGGGGCTTCACCTCCCCAGTGGTGCCATCTGCATCTCTCCGTTTTAACCATCCGTTTGTTTCAAAACATGGTGTTTCACCTCCTTCCCCGAGGATTTGAGGTCCAGGGACAACATCCCAGCTAGGAGGCACTTCCTCTTGGTGGAGGACAGTTTGATCTGCCCCTGTATCAGTTAAGCATCAGAACCTTTTAACATCGATGGTGATGTCCATTTTTGGCCTTACTCTGGGGACTACAGGGACTGTCTAATTAGCCCTGAACCCTTTTAGCTGATTACTTTTATGACCCCATTGGGGTGACGGGGCTAGGGTTTGCCCCTGGCTTAGTTTAAAGGATTGCCATCTTTGTCAAATTTGGACCTACAATCCTTTTTCCAATGTAATCCTTTTTTACGTTGGGGCCAAGGTGTAGTAGGGATTTTTTTTTTTTTTTTTGCCTTTAGCCTTGGGACATTGGCTTTTAAAATGACCCTGTCTTCTGCGACCAAAAGATTGTCCTTGAAGGGTGGGGAAGTATTGTTTCCCCAGGGGATCAGGGCAGTAAACACCTTGAAGGCTCTGGTTAAGTTTTGTGTCTGAGTCTGCAAGGCTGTGGATAAAGTCCTGGCTTGAAAATGTTGACTCCCTACCTCCTTGGAAGCAATAACCCACTTCTCCATGGATCAGTCCCTTAAGCCTGCACAAGCCAACTTATGATCAGTGGTCATTCCATCCCATACAAGCATCTTAACAAACTGATCTCTGAGTGGGCTGGGGGGAAATTTTCTTGGTATATTTTGCTCTACCCTAACAATAAAGGAAGGGAGGTCTTCATTGGGCCTCTGGGTTATTCCAGCAATTGGGGGCCCCGTGGGGCCCTCTGTGAGCTTTGCCCTGGAAGCTAAGGTGGCAGCCCTGATTTGGTCTTGGTAAGGAGGCGGGATTGCCACCTGTTGGATTCCTGTATTATATTGATCTGAAGTTCCGGACAACATGCCAAAGGTAACTGGGATGACAGGATTGGCTGCTTGATTCCTTTCCGCTTGGGCATGGCACTCCTCCTTATAAAAGGCACAGAACCTAATAAACAAATTTGGGGAGAGGACTGCCTTACATAACATCTTCCAGTCCTGAGTGGTGCAGGGCTGATGGGCTAGTCCCTGAAGGATAGTTTCTGCCCATGAAGAATTAGAGCCATCCTCGGCAAGAGCCTTTTTTAGTTCTTTTAAATCCTGGGCTTCCCAAGGATACCAAGGGGCTGGTCTGTTGCCCCCTGGATTATCATTAATAGGGCAGGCTTGAAATGAAGGTTTTAGTTGATCTATGGGACTTCCCCATGTATCTTCAAGTTATTCAGGTTTACTGAAAAGAGGAGCTGAAACCGGGAAAGCTTGGGGTTGTTTGGACAGAGAAAGAAATGAAAGTAAAAGGAAAGATATGACCTTGAGGCCATTGGTACTCATCCCAATAGCAGATTTGTCTTGAATGTTGTCCTTTCTGAAGCTCTGCACTGTAGGTCAGGGCCTCTTCGTCATCCATCTTTCAGGATCGTGCAGCGTTTTGGCCATCCCTGTGGAAAGGAAAAAGTTTAAGTGGTATGAGGCGCCATCCTCCCATGGGTCACCAGCTGTTGGGTGTCTCCAGCAGCTGCATGGGACCCCAACAGGTTTTTCCTTTCCCTAGAGGGTTAGGGCCAAAGGGGTTGCCCTTTTTCCTCCACAGGATGTGGGGCAAAAAGAGATTCCAAGAGATGGGTGAGCACGCCGCTGCTCTCCCAGATAGGGAACAAACACATACACACAAAGCAGGGGTTCTGTCAGGCAGTTCCATTTATAGTAACACAAAAGATCATATTTATATGCTTAGCAGGCGGGGATTTCCAAGCTTAGGCCAATCCTTGAAAAGGTCAAATGTGCACGCATGTTGCCTCTCTATGCTTAGCCCTCCCCCTTAACCTCTGTTGGGCGCCACCTTTTATCCATTTAGGCCATCTGTTGTTTTTGCTTAGAAAAAGGGCACGGTCCCATTATCTCCATTCCTTTTGTTTTATACCCTGCAGTGGGATAGCTTGGTCACATGGTAGATCTACCTATAATTGTCTGAGGAACCTCCATACCATAAAGTTTTTCCATACAGGCTACACCATTTTTCAGTCTTATCAAAAATGTAAGGGGATTCTTTTTTCTCCACATCCTCATCACAGTTTATTATTCTCAGCCTTTTGCATATTAGCCATATGTACACCTTATTGCAGATGTTTCTATTGGACCATGAGGAGCTTTCTCTTGATGCAAGTTAACTTATTTCATTTAAGAACTTTCTTTGTCAGCAGACCAGATTCATTATTTTAATTATAATCACAAGATGCCCAGACTCACTTCACTAAGAATCCAGTATGATTATCTTGAATATATGTCCTTTCATTTTACAGCAATTCTGGAGTGGGAGTGGGAGTCAATTCATTTCAAATACTGAAGCTTTGTTAACATCTATAATATAATACATTTAACTCTTATAATATGTAACAGTTATTAATTCCAGGGAGATGATGCCAAATTTTGTTCTGATGCTGACAATAATACATTTCAATTTAAGGTTAATTTCTAACTAAATATGGATTTACTGATATCAGTAAAAATACTGATATAACAATAGCCTTGGCTGCTTCCAAATAACAAAATTTGTAGATGACCAAGTTATAACTAATTTGTTTCAACTGGAACCTTCAAACAATGGCATCATTAAATGTTTTCAGAATAGTCATTATATAATCAAGATTATAAATACAAAATAATTTGTGTGGAGCAGGGATTCATCCAGCAGGGGAGGCAGAAGATCCACAGAGATCACACACCCTGTGGTGCTGATGCATGACCCAGCAGCCCGGCCCAGTGCATGTAGAGCAGGGAGACATCCATCAGGGGAGGAGGAAGCTCTGTGGAGACCACATGTCCTGTGGTGCCGACACATGACCCAGCAACCTGGCCGAGTGCATGCTCATCAGAGAGGCAGCTTCCTGGAGAGGCCCAAGACAAAAGGCAACCACAAACACAAAGGACTAGTGGCCAGCTGAGAAGACACTGAGGTAGCAATACCTAATTGGCAACCCCACCAATATCCAACCAGACAATAGTGCCAAACCAGTGTACTGTGAAACCCCCTGCCACAATGACTAAACATCAAAGGAAAGATAACAGAAATATGAAAAATCAAGAAAATATACCACCAAAGTGTAATAACTCTCAAGCTCTAAATCCTATAGAAGAAGAAGCCCTTGAAATATCTGACAAGGAATTTTGAGTGGTAATTCTAAGGAAACTAAATGAGATACAAGAAAACTCAAGTAGAAAACATGATGAAATGAGGAGAAGTGTAGAGGATCTGAAAGAAGAAATGTACAAGGAAATGAATGCCCTGAAAAAGAATTTAGCAGAGCTTGCCGAGCTGAAGTATTCATTCAATGAAGTAAAAAACACAACAGAGAGTTTAACCAGCAGGCTTGCAGAAGTAGAAGAGAGAACTTCTGACCTTGAAGATTGGCTGTTTGAAATAACACAGGCAGATGAAAGAAAAAAAAAAAAGAATTAAAAGCATTGAAGAAAATCTAAGAGAGATATCACACAACCTCAAACACTCAAATATCCCAGGCATGGGTATTCCAGATGGGGAGAAAAAAGGAGATTGTTTTGAAAACATATTCAACAAAATAGTAGAAGAAAACTTCCCAGGTATGGGAAAAGACACAAATCTCCAGATTCAGGAAGCTCAAAGATCCCCAAACATATAAAACCCCAAAAGGTCTTCTACAAGACAAGTTATAGTCAAATTGGAAAAACTCAAAGACAAGGAGAGAATCTTAAAAGCTGCAAGAGAGAAGTGCCAAATCACCTATAAGGGAGTCCCAATCAGACTAACATCAGACTTTTCATCACAAACCCTAAAAGCCAGAAAGGAATGGGATGATATATTCAAAATACTAAAAGACAGAGATTGCCAGCCAAGAATACTCTACCCCACAAGGCTGTCCTTCTGAAATGAAGGGCAAATAGAATATTTCACAGACAAACAAAAAGTGTGGGAGTTCACTACACATAACCACGCTTACAAATTCTCAAGGGAGTATTGGGTTTGGTACCTGAAAAACAACTACGACTGCCATAAATACCAAAGAAAAATCAATACCCACTAGTATAAAAAAAAATAGTATCCATGAAGAGAAAACAAACAAAAGTCTATCTACATCCCAAGAAACCAACAAATACAGAAAACAAACAGTAAATCAGAAAGAAAGGAACAAAAGACAACTAAGACATCCAAACAAAAATCAATAAAATGTTAAGATGAAATCAACACTTTACAATAACAACTATTAATGTAAAATGATTAAATTCCCCAATCAAAAGACACAGACTGGCTGACTGGATTAAAAAGGAGGACCCAACTATACGCTGCCTTCAAGAGACCACCTCACCCATAAGGACTCACATAGACTAAGAGTGAAAGGATGGAAAAAGTTTTACCATGCAAACAGAAATGAAAAATGAGCTGGAATAGCTACTCTTATATGTGATGAAATAGACTTTAAAGTAAAAACCAAAAAAAAGAGATAATGAGGGCCACTACATAATGATAAAAGGATTGATCCATCAGGAAGACATAATGATCATAAATATATATGCACTAAATTTTGGAGCAGCCAAATTTATAAAACAAACTCTATTAGACCTAAAGAAGGAAATAGACACTAATACCATAATAGCAGGTGACCTGAACACCCCACTGTCAATATTGGACAGATCATCTAGGCAAAGAATCAGCAGAGAAACACAAGATATAAACAATACTCTAGACCAATTGGACTTGGCAGATATCTACAGAACATTCCATCCAACAACCTCAGAATATTCATTCTTTTCATCAGCACATGGAATTTTCTCCAGTATAGATCACATGTTAGGTCAGAAATCATGTCTCAACAAATTCAGAAACATTGGAATTATCCTATGTATTTTTTCAGACCACAATGGATTAAAATTAGAAATCAATAACAAATGAAATTCTGGAAACTATACAAACACGTGGAAATTAAACAGCACTCTACTTAATGACATATGGGTCCAAGTAAGAAATAAAACAGGAAATCAAAAAAATTATTGAAACTTATGAGAGTAATGATACATCATACCAAAACCTATGGGATACAGCAAAAGCAGTACTAAGGGGGTAATTTATCACCTTAAATGCTTACTTCAGAAGAATGGAAAGATGGCAAGTGAACAAATTAACATTTAACCTTAAAGAACTAGAAAAACAAGAACAATCCAAACCCAAATTTAGCAGACAGAAAGAAATCATTAAGATCAGATCAAAGCAGAACTTAATGAAATTAAAACCCAAAAAATAATACAAAAGATCAACGAATAAAAAGTCAATTTTTTGAAAATATAAATAAAATTGACAAGTTATTAGCATGGCTAACTAAAAAAAAGAGAGGAAGATCCAAATAACAAAAATTAGAAATGAAAAAGGTGTTATTACAACTGATAGGTCTGAAATACAAGGAATCATTCAAGACAACTATAAACATCTATATGCCCACAAATTTGAAAACCTGGAGGAAATGGATGAGTTTCTGGACACACATAAGTTACCAAAACTGAGCCAAGAAGATGTAGAAAATCTGAACATACCAATAATAATAAAGGAGATTGAAGCTGTTATCAGAAGGCTCCCAAGAACGAAAAGCCCAGGACCAGATGGATGCACAGCAAAATTTTACCAAACATTCAAAGAGGAATTGACATCAATTCTTTACAAATTTTATCAAAAGATTGAAACAGAGGCAAATCTCCCAAACTCATTCTATGAAGCAAGCATCATCCTGATAACAAAACCAAGTAAAGTTACAACTAAAAGAGAAAACTAGAGGCTGATATCCTTGATGAATATAGATCTAAAAATCCTCAATAAAATACTAGTTAACAGACTATAGCACCACATACGTAAAATTATACACTAAGATCAAGTGGGATTCATCACACAGATGCAAGGTTTGTTCAACATATGCAAATCAATAAGAATGATACACCATATTAATAAAATCAAACACAAGGTCCATATGGTCATCTCTATAGATGCTGAAACAGCATTCGATAAAATTCAATATTCATTGATGGCAAAGACCCTCTCTAAGTTAGGTATAGATGAAAATTATTTCAACATAATTAAAGCCATATAAGATAACCCACTGCCAATATCATCCTGAATGGGGAAAAGCTGAAAGATTTTCCTATAAGAACAGGAACTAAATGAGGATGTCCACTCTCACCACTCCTATTCAAAACAGTGTCAGAAGTACTAGCCAGAGCAATCAGAGAAGAGAAGGAAATAAAGGGCCTCCATATTGGAAAAGATGAAGTGAAACTGTCCCTCTTTGCAGAAGAAAAGGTCCTATACACCAGACAGTCTAAAGCCTCAACAACAAAAATCTTGTAGTTGATAAATGATTTCAGAAAAGTTGCAGGATACAAAATCAACAAACAAAAATCAGTAGCATTTCTATCCTCCAATAGTGAACATGCAGAAAGAGAAATTAAGAAAGCTTGCCCATTTACAATATCCACCTAAAAATAAGATACTTAGGAATTGAGTTAACCAAGGATGTGAAAAAATCTCTGTAATGAGAACTACAAACCACGGGTGAAGGAAATTAAAGAGGACAGAAGAAGATGGAAAGATATCACCCGCTCTTGGATTGGAAGAACCAACATCGAGAAAATGCCCATACTACCCAAAGTGATATACAAATTCAGTGCAATCCCCATCAAAATTTCAATGACATTTTTCTCAGAAATGGAAAAAACTATCCAGACATTTATATGGAATAACAAATGACCACACATAGCCAAAGTAATTCTGAGCAAAAAAAATAAAGCTGGAGGCATAACACTACCAGACCTTTAAATATACTACAAAGCTATAATAACCAAAACAGCATGGTACTGGCATAAAAACAGACACACTGATCAATGGAATAGCATAGAGAATTCATAAATCAACCCACACACCTACAGCCATCTGATCTTTGACAAAGGCATCAAGCCTATACCCTGGTGAAGAAACTGCCTCTTCAGCAAATGGTGCTGGGATAACTGGATATCAATATGCAGGAGAATGAAACTAGACCCATACCTCTCACCATATACTAAAATCAACTCAAAATGGAATAAATAATTAAATGTACACCCTGAAACAATAAAACTTCTTAAAGAAAACATAGGAGAGACACTTCAGGAAGTAGGAATGGACACAGACTTCATGAATACGACTCCAAAAGCATGGGCAACCAAGGGAAAAATAAACAAATGGGATTATATCAAACTAAAAACTTCTTCACAGTGAAAGAAACAATTAACAGTGTTAAAAGAAAACCAACAGAATGGTAGAAAATATTCTCAAAATATACATCTGACAAAGGATTAATATCCAGAAATAGAAGGAATTGAAAGAACTTTATAAGAAAATAACAAGCAACCCAATTAAAAATTGGGCAAAAGAGCTAAATAGGCATTTCTCAAAGGAATATATACGAAAGGCCAACAGACACATGAAATAATGCTCAACATCACTCAGCATTCAAGAAATGCAAATCAAAACCACACTGAGATACCATCTCATCCCAGTTAGGATTGCTAATATCCAAAAGACTGTGAATGATAAATGCTGGCAAGGTTGTGGAAAAAAAGGAACTCTCATACACTGTTGGTGGGACTGCAAAATAGTGCAGCTTTTATGTGAAATGGTCTGGAGGTTCCTCAAACAATTGCAGATATATCTACCATATGACCCAGCTATCCCATTGCTGGAAATATACCCAGAGGAATGGGAATCATCAAGTCAAAGGTATACCTGTTCCCAACGTTCATCACAGCACTCTTTACAATACCCAAGAGTTGGAACCAGCCCAAGTGTCCATCATCCGATGAGTGGATACAGAAAATGTGGTATATCTACACAGTGGAATTCTACTCAGCTATAAAAAAGAATGAAATACCGCCGTTTGCAAGTACATGGATGGACGTAGAGAGAATTATATTAAGTGAAACGAGTCAGGCACAGAAAGAGAAATATCACGTAAATAAATACACTAAAAACAGAGTGGGGGGAAGGAAGAAGACATAACAATTACAATTTCTTGAGGTTGATACAAGTGAACAAAAAGGACATTGTTTGGAGGGAGGGGGTGAGGGAGGAGGGAGGGAGGTTTCAGTAATTGGCCACAGTAATCGACCACATTGTATATTGACAAAATAAAATAAAATTTGTAAGAAAAAATAAAGGAAAAAAAATACTAAATAATTTGTATTTCTTTCAATTATTATACAATTCATGAACACAGTGGAGATTTCCATGTGAGGCTCATGGAATTACTTATATCTTGTATCTCTAGTATAGTATAAGTATCTTTTGGGTGAGTAGAGATGTGGAAAGATCAAACAATATGACAGCTTTAAAAATGAGTCAGAATTACTTTTCTGAGTTCTTTCTTCAAAAGGTTTCAATACAGATGAACCAAACAAAACTAAAACAAAATTAAAAAGCTAAGATATATATATATTTTTTTTTCTACACACACACACACACACACACACACACACACACACACACACACACATATATGTATGTATATGAAATTCCACTTACTGACACAGGTTCATGAGTCCAATCCTAAATATGAATAATACATTAGCATTTTAAATCAAGCCCTTAGAGTTCTGCTGGTGTTATCTGTACAGTGGATAGTTTTCTTATCCTAGAGAGGTTTCAGTGCCATGTCTTCTAGGAGAAGATGTAAAATATCATTAGAGTCTTTGAAAATAAAAGTGAAGGACCAGCCCTGTGGCGCACTCAGGAGAGTGTGGTGCTTGGGTGCGCAGCGGTGCTCCCACCGCGGGTTCGGATCCTATATAGGGATGGCCGGTGTGCTCACTGGCTGAGCATGGTGCGGGCGACACCAAGCCAAGGGTTGCGATCCCCTCAATGGTCACACACAAAAAAAAAAAGAAAAGAAAAGTGAAAACAGTTGGACATTAGAATTTTGCAAGTTTATATACAAAAAGAGAAAATAATTGGCTGTTTTGGAGATGAAGGTATGATCTAGTATTAGGAAATAAACACTTAAAAGACATTATGGACCAAAAATTTAAGATTAAACTAATGTAATCATATTTGTTAATTCAAGCTTTTATGGAACAGCTAATTTGTGCTAGACTTAGTGAAATAGAAAGCAATAAATATAAACAAAAAGTTTCAATAATAGTACACAGAGTTCTTTTATCTTTATTCAATTTGCACAAATATCATCACCTTACATAACCATAGTACTATTGCCAGAACTAGGAAATCTTTAATGATTGAATACTACTAATAAATCTGTAAAACTCATTCAGATATTGTCAATTATCACATTACTGTCCTTAACTTTCAGGATCCCACACTGCATTTAGGTGTCATGTCTTCCAACCTGGGGAAGTGTCCTAACCCTGACACTTTTGAAAAGTACTGGCCAATTATTTTGTTCAGTGTCCCTCAATTAAAATTTGTGTGATGTTTCCTCATGATAAATTCAAGTTATACATTTTTTTGCTGAGAAGACCACAGAAATGAAGGTAAGTTTTTATCAGTACATCATGTCAAGGGGTTCATAATGTGAGTATGTGTTCTTACTGATGATATGAAACTTGATCACTTGGTTAAGGTGGGCTGGTTGGGTTTCTCCACTGTAGTTACTATTTTGTCCTTTGTAATTAATATGTATCTTGAGGAGAGAATTATTATAAATTATGCAAATATACTTTATTGGAAAACTCACAATGGATCACCAGTTCACACATATATTAAGCATTATTAGAGAACATTATGGAGAAATTGCAGTGAAAGCATGAATGAGTAAGTAATAATCCAATGAAAATAACAGCTTCAAAATTTAGTTTCATTTTCTCTGCCAACAGAATATCTTCTTTGGTAATATTTACTTATAGAGATGATCTATTGGTGTTTCTCTCATACTTTCGTAGTACATCTGTAAAAGCAAAGAGAAACAGCTGAGTAGAAAAGTATAACAGGACACTCAAGGCTTATAGCAGAGTGTCATTCCTCCAGAGTATGTCGATTAGGGAAACAACAACATCAGATCCAAAGGAAATTAGTGCAGCCAAAAATAGAGACTTGATTCCTTTTCAGCATGGTGTATATTACATTAAGATTCTGCTTAAGTGCTAATCCCTTCATTATTTTGAACAAAAATAATCCTTAGCCCCCCCACCCCCACACATCACATATGTTATATATAAGCAAAATTATGATGAAACATTATTTACAAAAACAGGTGGCAGGCTTGATTTGGTCAATGGGGCCATAGTTTGCTGATGCCTGCTTGGACCAGTTACAACAGCATTTTTCAACCTGGGGTTGAATAATTCTTTGTCATGATGGTCTGCCCTGTTCATTTTAAGATGTTGAGCAACTTTCCTGACCTTTAGTCAGTAGATGCCCATAGACGGTCCCCTACCCAGTGACAACCTCAAATGTCTCCAGACATTGCTGAATGTCTCCTGGGGGATGAAATTGCCCCTGATTGAAAACCATTACCTTCGGGCCGGCCCGGTGGCGCACTGAACAGTGCACCACTTGGGAGCGTGGCGGCACTCCCACTGAGGGTTCGGATCCCATGTGGAGACCAGTTCCCGCTCACTGGCTGAGCGCGGTGCGGGCGCAACACCGAGGGTTGCGATCCCGTTGCCGGTCTCCGGTACGGGCGTGACACCAAAGGTTGCGATCCCATTACCGGTCAGTAAAAAAGACAAAAAGGAAAAAAAAAAAAAAAAGAAAAACATTACCTTCCCAGTCCCCTGGCCAGAGAGAATAGATTTATTCTGGGTTTTTTTCCCCCATTTTTTTTTTTTTTTTGGTTTTGTTCTTCACCTGTTGGCATTTCTTGGTTAAGGACTTCTCCTGACTCAAATTGGGATGTATAGAAGGTGAAAAAACTCTCCATGGGACTCGATTCTGTGTCCTTCCTTGAATCTCAAGTCCCCAGATGAGTCTGCCTTCTTTTCTTTACTTTTCACAGTCTTCTCCTGTTTGTTTCATTTGTCTTATCTAGGTTTTAGGTGTAATAACTGGGGAGAACTAGGGTGAAATGTGTTTAATCCATCTTAGTATCCCAGATAAGTATTCTTAAAAGATGATATCTGTCTGAGAATGTGCACTGTCCTGGTAGAGTGTACATTCAGAAGCCAAGTATCATGAATTATGAATTCAGTTTCTGGATCTATTATTCAAAGAATATGAGAACCTAGGCTGGGTATATAGCCTCCTGCTACTCAGTTTTTTCAGATGTAAATTTATAGTGGTTCTAATATACAACTCATAGTTGCACACAATATAATGAAGTAATATAATCTTCATTTAACTCATGAAAGCTAAATAAGTTACTATATATAAATAATATGGACCAGTGTTTTTTACATACTAAATACTTACTGTGTATCAGATATCATTAGTCCATTTTTAAATATAATTACCTGGAAAATCCACTGACAAGTCACTTTGCAAACACCATGCCAATGATTATTAAGGCTGCATGACCCCACTTCCATCACATAGTAAAAGTAAGAATCATCAAAAAGGAAAGCTTTAGCAGATTCCAGAATTGGAAGAGAAGTACTTGCATGTGAATTAACTTAATGCACGATTTTAAAGGGTTGGAAAAGTGGGGTATTTGATATCATAAGGTATTTCAAATCACAAAGAATTTAAATGCCTGAACTACAGGAACCTCGTTATGGTGTTTTTAAGTAATTCTCAACCCCCCACCCCCAGAGAGATGGTAACAGAGAAAGGATTGGTGTTTAATTAGGGCTATACTTGCTCTCACTCTCTCTAGAACAACATTTGCTTCCTGTGCAAGGGCATGCAATAATCTTTCTTCATGGAAGGATTTTCACCCCTTGTCAACTTAGAGAGGTTCTTTCCATGCTTCAAAATTCATCATCTGTCATCTAGGGTTATAAAGCTAAACACTAGAACAAATAAACCTGCACTCACTCAATTCCCACAGCAGAAGAGAGAAAACAAATGAAACAATGAACATAAAACATAATATAAAGTAGGATGAAAGAATTAAGATCAATATTCGTATATCAATAAATAGAAATGGGATAAGTTGATATTAGAAATAAAAGGCTGAATAGATAACACTAGTGAATATATACTGTATCTAATCATTTTAAATGATTTAAAAGTAGAAGTATGAACTCAGTTCTGCCATGGTATTAATTTTAGGCAATGTAGAATTCTTAAAGAAAAAATAAGGGGGCATGCTATAATAATAAAGATCACCATCTACACTAATAGTAAAACTTTGTGATTAATATTTGGGTTCTTAAGAACAAAATGGCAAAAATATGTAACATAAATTATAAGAACAGTATTAAGGAAAACAAGAATTGGAAACCGACTTTAACCCACTATGAATGAATAAATTACAAATTTATTTTGAGTAAATGAAGAAATTACATAATCTTTGAGACTAGTTAACCATATGGTTTATCATAAAAAATGTACTAGTAAGATTGGCATTGTCTTATTTTGAATTCCCTCAGAAGCAAGTACTAAAGACAGAATCCCAGAGAAATTTGCTTATGAGAGAGGATAAGGAACACAAGTAGGGGAGGAGAGAAGTTCTACAGGGAGGAACAGTATTTGATAAAGGGTACATAATTAAGCTACCTACCACAGATTATTATATGGAAACTCTATGACAAATGATATAAAATGACAAATTTTCTCACCCAAGTGGGGAGGTAGCTGGGGTATTTATATATCATATCCCAGCAATCATTGGTTGGGAGTTGCTAGGCATGTGTTAATTCACCAGAACTTTCTGGCCTGCTGCATGGGAACAGAACAGACTAATAAGATTTCAGAAAGAACTTTGTGGCAGAGAGAAGCAGTCACTGGAGTTGGAAGTTCAAAGGAGTATATGGAAATTATAGGGTCTGAGGGATATGGGCGGGGCATTACTAGCAGCTGCTATAGCCATATAATATTCTATAGAACCTGATATAACAAAATATTTTAAGTGACTATAAGGCAACTATTAAAACTGAGCCCATGTTAAATCACAAAGAAAATTCTAATGAATTTCAGAATGTAAAAAAAAGACAAAGCCATATTTTCTGACCACAATAGTATACTATTTAAAATTAAGTTGGAAAAAAATCTAAAATTATCTGAAAATATTTTGTTAAATATAAACAGAACACTGTTATACATCCTCTAGATTAAGGAAAAACACAAGTCAATACTGCAGAATATAGAGATAACAATGATTAAAGATATATACTTTTTTAAATGAATAATGCTAAACCTATTCTTAGTGAGAAAATCCGTACTCTTTAACTCATAACCCTAAATAAGAAGTGATATTTTTAAAAGTTTTACATTTTCAGCATTAAAAGTTTTAGAAAAAATAATAAAATATAGCCATGGAAATAAAAAAGAACAAAACTTTTAAAGACAAATCAATAATAGTATTTTAAAATCTAAAACTAGTTCTTTTATGTATTTTTAAATGATATTAAAATCATACTAGATTAACATATGAAAAAGGATAAAATGCCCTGTTAGCAAAATTAAAAATGAGGGGGAAAAAAAGATAGAAAGGAAATTAAAAGACATACATCAAAGTTCTTTATAAAAACTTGTGTAAAATTCTTTGAAAGTCAGGATTAAATGTATTGCACTCTAGCAATAACATAAATTACCAAAATTGATCTCAGAAGAGATGGAAAATCTGAAGAAGTCAATAAGTGCATGTAAATTGCTTCAAAAATATTGAGAAAATACCTGACTAAAAATTAAAAGACACAGGTGGTATCCTTGTAAGCGATTTCAAACCAAGAAGTTAATTTCAATGCAATTTAAAATTATCCAGAGCAGTAATTAAGGTAATGTTTGAACATATTTTATAATGTCAGAATAGTACTGATAAGAAAATTCAAATGAGTATAATTTATTAGTATCAATTCTTAGGTAAGAAATGAAGTGTCAGAAAAGATAAAATATTGATATATTAAAATTACATAACTTTGGGGTAAGGATTATATATGTTTTGTTTATTTCTGAATCTCTAGCACCTGGGAAATTGCCTGCCACATTTTAGGCACACAATTAGTATTTATGGTATGAATGAATAAAGACAGGAATACAAGAGTGATTCAAACTTGGAAATTTTAGTAATACACGTACATATGTAATTTAAGTAGATTTAAGGAAAAAATTATGATTACTATGCTACATTAAAAACACATAAAATAATATTCAGTCCTGATTTTTAAAAATAATTGTTTATATCTATATTGTAAACCAAGGAAAGCATCATGCTTAATGAAAAAGCACGATAATAATTTCACAAAAATTTAGAAAAACTAAACAACTCCTAATAACAACCCTAACACTTAAACTTGTTCTAAATGTTTGAGCAGTTTCAAATATACGTGGTGTGTGTGCGGTGGGGGGTGTGTAAAAGAGATAAGCTATAAGATAGAAAAAATTGCAAAGTTCATAATCAGGCAGTTGAAAGAATGATAAACACAAATAGCTAAAAATATAAAAGTATATTGAACTTCTAATTAAAGAAATGCAAATAACACTTTTCAATTATCATATTGGTGAAATTTATAAAGTTAAATCAACCTAATTTGGTTAAAATGTGGGAAAACAGTCAACTTTCAAACTGTTGGTGAGTATCTAAATAAGTTAAACATTTTGGGGGGACAGTTTTTCAATATCCAAGAAAATTAAAATTCCAAAAATTGACCCAGCAATTTTTTGCTGGGAAATTACCTCATAGTCCTATTCAAAAAATATGAAAAGAAGTATATATAATGCCATTTAATTTTGTAATGATTTTAAGAGCAAAAATCAACACACATGTCTAACAACTTGTAATGATTAAAGGCTTATGTGTATCCATTTAACAGAACAGAGTAAAAACTTAAAAAGAAGAAAAAGAAGCAGTTTCACATGCTGGTAGGTAATGTTCTCCATTACAGGTGTGTACAGATAATATTAACAACCACCCCTTTGAGGAAAGGAGCTAAGGATCTTTGTAGTGATGAATGATAGAGAAGCTTAAAATTTTTAATTTATAATTTCATATGCTTTTTATCATGTGCATATAAAGTGTACATTTATGCTTACATGTGTTTGTATATGAACTTACATATGTATATATTGTTTTTAGAGTTTGGAAAATAATTTATTGTGACAGATTATTAGAAAAATACTAACTGTAAATTTCTTTTAAAAATATTTATATTGTTTGGTATTGAAAATTAAATTAAAATAATGCATTATCTGTAGAATCTATCATTTATATATATTCATGTTGCCACAACACAAGCAATCTCAAATTATTCAAGTGTAGAATATTATAATTAAATTTGCCTTGGTAGCTTTTCAAAGAGGATGGTAGCTGAGATTGTGTCGTGATAATGATGAAAAATTAGTTATCTATTAAAAGAACCATATATTTTAAACTTCACGATATGAAGTTCCAAAGGTTGTTAAATGTGCAGCAAGACCTTCTAAATGAATACAGGCAAGTGGCTTTTTCAAATGTTTCGGAAAAGTAAACAAACTTGTATAACCATTTTTTTCAAACCCACTGAAAGGTCTTACAGGTTTCTTTGAAAGTTTCAACTGAGAATTAAGTTTCTTTAGTTATAGATATGAGTCCCTTAAGTTAGTACATAAAGATTCAGGTATTTGATTGTGCATTTGCAAAAGTAACGTGGAGCAAGGAAGCTCTGGGTGTTACTGATGTTTTGTATTTATTTTTCCTTCTTTATTCTTATCATTGTATTAGAAATTCAAATATTAGAAACAGTGCACAATATAATAAACAAATCACAATCTGGTTTATTTCACAAAATGTGTTTCATTTCAATTCATTGCTATTGCTTAATCAATATTATGGCCATGGTCAGTGCTATGGGTCAAGTGTGTCCCTCAAAAGTTCATGTATTGAAGCTTGATGCCCACTGTAACAGTGTTAGGAGGGTGTGAAATCTGATTAAGGTATTTGAAAGGTGGAGCCTGATTAGATTGCATCTAAGTACCATGCCCTAGTGAATGGATTGATCCATTCATGGATTAATGAGTAAATGATTTAATGGGTGGTCATGGGTATGGGTTCTGACGGCTTTATAAGGAGAGTGAATGAACAGGTTAGCTGTCTTTTGTTCAGCCCGTTCTTGCCATGTGATATGCTGATCGCCATGGGACTCTGTAGAGTTCCCACCAAGAGGAAGGCCCTCTTCAGATGTGTTCCCTGAACTTTGGACTTCCCAGCCTCCAAAATGATAAGAAATAAATTTCATTTCTTTATAAATTACCCAGTTTCAGATATTCTGTTATAAGCAACAGAAACAGACAAATATAGTCTCCTTTAAAACATTGCTAAGTAGTTTTATCTAACTACAGCTAAAAACGATAGCTGGGAGATCTTCTTATCCCACTGTCAAAAGTAAATATCTGTCGCTCACGAATAAAACTGGAAAGATGTGAAACTGAATAAGACCTTAAAGAGGTATTCAAAGCTACTTCCCAGTAGGCATGAAATATGAATGATGGCTCTTACTACACCCTATAATGTGCCATTCTAAGTAAACAACAGATCCAGAAAATGTAAAACAAAACCAGTATAACTGCAGCAAAAATGTATAGGCAAGGAAGGAAAATAAATAAATAAATAAATGCATTTTTAATATCCTAAAAGACAAAATACTAGTTGAATAATATTATGGTATTTTTTCTCATATGTATTTCTATTGAATAAATTTAAGAGTTTGATTTGAAGATGATTCTGCTTTCCCTTGTTTAATGCAAATGACCTTGCCTAGTTGAAATGACAAATAATACTGAGAGATCAGCATGCTATTTTGATGAGTCTTCCAATTAGAGAATAATTTTAGCTTTAGAGAAAATCATTTTATGGTTTTGTCAATCATTTCTGCTGTAACTTGATTAAAGTAGTATAAAGAATCTTAAAACATCAAAAGTTTATAAATTCACACATTCTAGACTGTAAAAGACATAAGGCCCTAATTTATATCCTATGATAAACATGGGTTTAATATTCTTAAATATTCACAAGAATGAAAAATAATATAAACTTACTTAAGTATTTTTTTTATTCATTCGAATTTTTTGCTCAAATGAAGTCATATGAGGCAGAACCTGGCTTTGGGGGGCAACTATACCATAAAAACTATGTTTGTCCAGATGCATAAATGCTCAAAGCATTCTTCATATAATGTTTATTGTTTATTTCTATCAAAGTCAGGAAAAAAAATCCTGAAACTTTGGCCCATATCATATATTAAGCTCCAAGAAAACACAAACTAGTAAATATTTTCAAAGCATTTCAAACTGTATAGTTCACAGTGACTTATTCAATGCATAACTCTCTAATAAAGAATTGAATTACACTCATTTGTCAGTTACATTCATAACCCACTGGCCTTAATTATGTGAAAAAAATAGTAGAAGTACTTGCTATATTTAGAAGCAAATAAGACCAAATATGTAAATGAATTTTTCATTACTCTCAAACCAATACATAAATTACAGCACAGTGAGGAACTTAAGACGAGTATTACAAATCTTTCACTACACAGGAGAATGTCTGCAAAGAGAAAACATTTGATTGATAAATGAATGAATGAAACCTAAGTCAGTAATTGGGAAAAAAATGAAACTAAATAGAAGTTCTGAGAAAACAAACAGTTCATTCCAGAAACTACACTTGTTTGCTATGATTGTAGCAGTTAATTTAATCATTAGGTGAAAGTAAATTAAGGAAAAAACTGAAAAAAGATCCATTAGATATGGCAATAAGGAGAGCACTCACTGTTAAACATAGTGTCTGTGCGTTGGTGTTTTAATTTGTTTTGTTTGTAATTACTATAGACTTAGTTGTGTTAAATATATAGATCAATTTGAGGAGAATTGGTATCTTTATTATGTATAGTCAGTCTTCCAATCCATGAACATGACATATATCTCCATTTACTCAGATCCTCTTTGATTTTGTATTTTTTTTGTTTGTTTGTTTTTAGATAATTTATTCTATATACATGTGGGGTACAACATTGATTTTCAATAATTATGTAGGGCCAGCCCGGTGGCGCACTGCTGTAGTGCGCCGCTTGAGAGCGTGGCGGCGCTCCCGCCGAGGGTTCGGATCCCACATGCAGACCGGTTCCCGCTCACTGGCTGAGCGAGGTGCGGGAGCAGCACCGAGGGTTGCAATCCCGTTGCCGGTCCCGGTCCAGTGCAGGCGCGACACTGAGGGTTGCGATCCGTTGCCAGACACGAAAAAAGACAAAAAAATAATAATAATAATTATGTACAATTTGTGATGGTTAAATCAGTATAGTTAGCTTATTCATCATTACAATACACAATTATTCTTTGTGTCCATTGACCAATTCCTCATTAGTCCCCCTCCATCCCCCTCCTCCCCTTTTCTACCTCTAGTTTTAGAAAACTTCAACATATTACTGTGGTTGTTGTTTCTTTCTTTCTCTCTCTGTGTATCTCTTTATTGTTTATTTGTTTATTTATGGATTCAATTCCTGGTTAAGAAGGAGAACATGCAGTATTTCTCTTTCTGTACCTGGGTTGTTTTACTTAGAATAATTTTCTCCAGGCTCAACTACATTGCTGCAAATGGTAGAATGTTGTTCTTTTTATGGCTGAGTAGTATTCCATTGTGTATATATACCACAATTTCCTTATCCAGTCATCCATTGATGGACATTTAGGCTGGTTCCATCACCTGGCTATTGTAAATAGAGCTGCAATAACCATGAGAGTGCAAGTATCCCTTCGACCTGATGTTTTCCAATCCTCTGGATATATCCCTAGTAGTAGGATTGCTGGATCATATGGAAGTTCTACCTGTAGTTGTTTAAGAAACCTCCATACTGTTCTCCATAAAGACTGCACTAATTTACAGTCCCACCAACAGTGCAGAAGGTTTCCTCCTCCTCCACATCCTCACCAGCATTTGTTATTCTTTGTCTTTTTTATAATAGCCAGTATGATTAGGGTGAGGTGATATCTCAAAGTGGTTTTGAGTTGCATTTCCCTGATTAGTGAAGTTGGGCATTTTTTCATATACCTGTTGGCCGGTTGTATGTCTTCCTTTGAGAAATGTCTATTCTGCTCCTTTGCCCATTTTTAAATTGGATTATTTGTTTTTTTGCTGTAAAGTTGTCTGAGCTCTTTGTATATTCTGGATATTTATCCCTTATTGGATGCATAGCTTGCAAATATTTTCTCCCATTTTGTAGGATGTGTTTTCACACTGTCGATTGTTTCCTTTGCTGTGCAGAAGCTTTTTTAGTTTGATATAATCCCATTAGTTTACTTTTTATTTTGTTGCCTATGCTTTGGGGGTGTTATTCATAAAGTCATTGCCCAGTCCTAAGTCCTGGAGCATTTCCCTTATGTTTTCTTCTACGAGTTTTAAGGTTTCAGGCCTTATATTTAAGTCTCTAGTCCATTTTGAGTTGATTTCAGTATATGGTGGGAGGGACAGATCAAGTTTTCTTCTTCAACAAGTGGATATCCTGTTTTCCCAAGACCATTTATTGAAAAGACAGTCTTTTCCCCAATGTATGTTCTTGGTGCCCTTGTCAAAGATAAGTTGGCTGTAAATACATGGGTTGATTTCTGTGCTCTCTATTCTTTTCCATTGGTCCACATGTCTGTTCTTATGCCAGTACTACGCTGTTTTTGTTACAATATATTCTTGATATTGTTTGAAGTCAGAGAGCATAGTGCCTCTGGCTTTATTTTGTTTTTCAATCAGCATCTTATAGTTTCCCAAACACAGATCCTGCAGAAATTTTGTTCATTATTCATAGTATCACCTTATCTATCTGTAATGATATCTACTGTTTCATTCCTGATATTAGTAAGTTTTGTCTTTTCTATCTAATAGTTGTTGGTCTTGCTAGAGGTTTATAAATTTTATTGATCTTTTCTAAGAACCAGTGATTGATTTCAGTGCTTTTCTCTATTGTCCTGTGTTTTCAATTTAATTTACTTCTGCTCTTATATTTATTATCTTTTTCTTTCTGCTTGCTTGTGATTTATTTTGCTCTTTTCTAGTTTCTTGAGGTGGGTGCTTGAATTGTTGGTATAAGACTTTTTCTCTTTTGCAATGCAAGTATTTAGTGCTATAAAGTTCATTCTCAGCACTACATTAACTCTGTCTTACAAATTTTGAGATCTTACATTTTTATTTCATTCAGTTTTTTTTTTTTTTTACTTCTCCTGAGACTTCTTCTTTGACCTATACAATATTGAGAAGTGGGTTATGTAATCTGTGTTTGGAAATTTTCTTGTTATCTTTTCATTATTGATTTCTAGTTTGATTTCATTTTATACTTTATATGATTTCAAATCCTTTATATGATTTTGTACTTTATATGATTTCAAATCCTTTATTTTTTTAGGTTTTTTATAACCCAGGAAATGGCCTGTCTTGTTATATGTTCCCTGTGGACTTGACAGAAATGTCTATTCTGTTGCTGGCTGGAGTGTTCTAAAAATGTTAAACATATCCTGTTGGTTAATGGTATCATTCAAGGAAATGAATATACCTGAAACATGCAATTCAGTAGGAGTCCTTGCAATGCAGACTACTTGAGTTAAGAAGGCTTACTTTGTGCACCATGTTTGGTTTTACAATGCAAAGTCTGAAATATAGTTGATGACAACAATGCAATTTACCATGATTGTCACATTCAGACTGTTGCTTAAAATATGTAAAACCAATATATACTTTATTTTGTTGCTTCTATGCCCTATCGCTACTTCTGCATTTAATATAGTTTTGGAGGAGATAAAATAAAAGGCAACAGTCAAGGGTTGCATAGGCTAACAAATCATTTTTTCATTAAGTTTTTTTTTTTTTTTATTATTCCAATGGATACTGTCAGTGGAGAGTAGGACAATCATAAGGGAATTCACTCTGTCTCCATTTAGTGACTACTATTATCCCACTATCAAAAATGCATTCCCACTAGATTAATTTTGTTTGTAGCCAACAATGGTGAATTTAGCACATCAAAGTAAAATAATATTCAAGTTGCTGATGATATTCAATACACAAGAAAAATTAACTAAGCTAATATTAAATGAATGTAAGGATAAGAAATTTTGAAGAGAAAGGTAACAGATTCTGAGTTTTCAAAATCTTGGGTGGGAAGAAAATGATTTTAAACTCTACCAAGATATTACATTAAAAAAAATATTTAACAAAAAGTATCATTTATAACTTAGTCATCAATGTATCTTCTAACTTCCTTTAGCTTCTGTAGTTTTCAATGCAGTCAGCAAAAATTGAAGGATTAGAGGAACTGCATTCAATTATCATTCCTCTTCTCACTTAAACATGAGCTTAATTATAAAGTTCCTCTCGAAGTACTATAAAATATAGTGAAGGCTTTACTGGGGCCAAGGCAGGCTTATAAACCAGATAAATCTGTAATAACTGTTTGTACATTAGTAGTTCTGTTTATTAAAATATGTAGTTGCAATCAGCCATCACTGAAGAAGCTTTATTAAAATAAATTTGTAGCAATATAAAACTAAAGAGTAGTACCCAAGCCTTCTTCATCAATTAGGGTTTATTTGGTCAATAAAATAATCAATACCACAGCAGCACATTTAATTTTTTTCCTAGGAAATCAATATCCACAATAAAAAATAAATGTCAAATTGAAAGCTTGAATTTTGTGCATGAGGTACATTGGAAATAGCTCTGAACAGGTGCTCAAGGTACCATGGTTATAGTGTAATTTAGCCACTATCATTGACTTTGAAAAGCCATGCCTTTGTAACGACATAGTTTCTTTTCCAAATTTAACTCACAGTCGTGTTCCTGAAGTTTCA
Organism: Galeopterus variegatus; assembly: GCF_000696425.1. NCBI lineage: Eukaryota > Metazoa > Chordata > Mammalia > Dermoptera > Cynocephalidae > Galeopterus > Galeopterus variegatus. The sequence goes on from NW_007726831.1 coordinate 500,425, forward strand.
CTGAAAGCACATTTCTTAAAGAGTGCCACAGGATTTAAGCTGTTAGGAAAAAATTAAGTATAAAATTATTGCCTATAATCTTTCAAAATCCTAGAATCTGTCTATCAAGTTGTGGAATTTTATTGTTGTTGCTAAACTCAACAGTAGAAATATGCATGAATGTTCAGGATATAAGAACCCTTATTCCTTTGCTACTGGTAGAAGGCAAGAGTAAAGAATTTGTGTGAACCTAAAGCCAAATATATTTTTAATGATATATTTTATAAATATGGAACTAGATAGGTTATTGACTGTAGGTCATTGTTTCTGCCCATGAACTCAATCTGATTACCTATTTCCTTGTATATATCCTTCTGTGATATATTTATTTTGAGTTTACTCTTCTTTATTACTTGAAATCCATGTGATAAACTTCTATTCAATACACAAATAAAAATCTAGATTGATATTAAGATGTTTAAATGACTGAAAGCTTTGCTATCTTATTCTAAATAGCCCAACAAAAGTAGTGTTTAAAACCCATAATAAAAACACATTCTAAAGCTAATGTATTTTATATGAGCTCCTATAATAACAAAGAATATTTAAGATGAAAATATGTTAACACCTGTTTTGATTCTAAACATTCAAAGTAAATCTGCATAATTGGGAAAACAATATTAACCAAGAATATCATTAATCTTTGAAAATATCTATAAATGTCCCACCTAAAAATATAAAAATTTGTAGTTCTGAGTGATTGAGAAACATCTAAATCCAGTGAACTCATATTGAGTGTTTTTAAACAGTAGGCATAGGTAGGTTTTTGCTGTTGATTATGGTCAAGGATGAGTCCATGAAGAATAACTAAATCATAGAATCTATGAGAGTATACTATAGCTGAAATGAAGAGAAACAGTCTAGAAATAGTCATAAATACATATGCGTGAAAAAGAAAACAGTATGCAAAACAGTTTATTATTCCACAGGAATGGGTATGTATTTGACTTGCCACTCAAATGTAGAAAAAACAAAAAAAAGTTATTCTTAGATTTCCAAGATTTTGATAAATAGAACAACCATGTATTTGTGCTGAGTTGAGTGAAAATATTTTCAGAGGTCACTAGAAGACAAAAACAAAATAACAACACAAGAACTTGGAAAGTGCAGTAGAAAATACTGGCAGTTATTAATAAAATTTCCTTGAATCTTTGACAGACATATATATCCAACTGTCAACTTGACGTATCTACTTGGAAGTTTAATTGACATCTCACACACATGACCCAAACTAAAATCCTGAAATCCCCCTCAAAAAAGCTTCACTTATAGCCTTGTCCATCTCAGTTAACAGCAACTTCATCCTTCTAAGTGCTCAGACCAAAGTCCTTGGAGTCATCCTGATGCCTCAATTTGCCTCACACACCTCACGTCATCAGTCAGAAAATCCTTTTGGCTCTACAGAGTGGGATGCTGTGATAGACTGACTGGATCCCCCTTCAGGACTGAAGGATTTAATCCCCCATCTGCTATGAGTGGTGCTAACAAACAGCACTAATGTACCAGCCCTCTTCAAAAATTGCCTCAGTTGAAAGAATTAGCTTGCTCAAAGTCACTCTCACTGATCAACACAAGGGTATAAAGGCCCGCCTTCTTTGACCCAACTCCAGACAACTTTGTAGGGACATCCCAGCTTCAGATCTCCCTATTCAACTGTATGAGGCTTTTGTTGACACTGCATCACCCCACTGCCTTCCTTCTGTCAAACACTGCTTCCTTCTCTTCCTTCTTACAGGTGTTGGTGCCAAGAGCACTCCCTAAGGATTTTTCTACACACTAATTTTCATGTTAGAGTCTGCTTCTTAGAGATCCTCACCTTTGACAGTTGGGACCAGGAATGGTTAGAGAATACAGATACTAAAATGGGATGTTTAACTATGCAGCTGACAGTGAGAATTCCATCACTTATGGTAAGTAGAGCACACATAATACCCTGAAACAAGTTAGCAGTGAAATTTTTAAAACTTCTACTGTGGTAAATTGGGGAGGATTTCTAAAAAAAGGAAATGAACTAATAAGTGTGATGATGATATCAGGCATTTGAGAAAAATGAGGGGTATAATTACTATAAAGACTGTGGAATTAGGCAGATCATACTAGACATAATGGACACAGGTAAAATGTTAAAAAGAAAGGCTATAGTGATTAATTGACAATTTAAAGCTAAGTATGAAAATCACAAAGGCTTCTACTATGTTTTTTTTTTTTATTTTGTCAATATACACTATATATGATTATTATGGCCCATCACCGACACCTCCCTCCCTCCTCCCTCTCTCCCCTCCCCCCCAAGAATGTCCTTTCCGTTTGCTTGTTGTAACAACTTCATGGAAGTATAGTTGTTATATCTTCTTCCC